>NC_135377.1:84445107-84720107 GCF_049243985.1 Paroedura picta
ATCACAGGCAGTCGAGTGCCTAATTAGCAATCTGTTGCCCTACTTGTGTACAGACGCAGTTGGTACGAAAAATCAAACTCTCCAAGGGGATTTCATTCTGGCTCTTAATTTTGTGCCTGCCATCGGTGAGCCGAACACATAACCCGGTAAATGATATGTACAAAGATCAGGTAACAAACTTTCCGCACAATTGTTTGTCCAAATCGTTGCGTAAGTAAAGGTAATCAGCAATCTTTTAGTTCTCTTTTGTAGTGGTCTTTATATGTTGGTGGTATGTCACTTTACATTTATATTAGAAATATTTACGGCATGTATTTTTTCACCCCCAAAGGGGATTCAAAGAGCCTTATAACAGGGCTCTCCATTTCCTTATGTTATCTCCACTACAACAGCCACTCTATGAGGTTGGCTAGGCTGTGAGAGTAACGGGTACAAACTCAGGAACTCTGTACTACATAATTTAACTACGTGCATTAATCATTATCATCATGATGATGAGAAATTAGACAGTAAATAGATACAAATTTCATGAAATCCTAAATATGATTTAGAATAGCCAACAATATCTTGGAACAAAGTCTTCTTGCTGGTATCCACTTGGTTCTCATGGAGCTTGCACTTTATAAAATGTGCTGTATTTGGGAGCACTAATCAATCATATTGGTAATTACACTGTGGGTTCCAACACAGCCACCTTCCTCTCCAATATGACACCCTATTGCATTTCTGCTGCGTTAAGAGTCCTTGAATGGAACCAGCACATTAATTTAGAAACCAAGCCTTCTGGGACTCGTTTGTAAGTGACCGGTGACCGATTTCTCCCTAGCACATCACAGCACTGAGAGAAAGCAGAGACACCAAGCTATGGCAGATATGCCTGCATTGAAGGAAGTGGCCATATCATTGCATTCCTGGCCCAGTACACCAGATATAGATAAGGAGGGAAGGACATTGCTGGAATCAAGAGGAGAAGAGCTGTTTTTTGTTTGTTTGTTTTATTCTCTGCATTTCACTACCTGGAGGGCTCCCAATGTGACTTAGAAATGCCTTTCCTTTCCTCTTCCCACAACAGACACCCTGTAAGGTAATTGGGCCTGAGAGAGTTCTAAGAGAACTGGTCTGTGAGAACAGCTCTAAGAGAACTGTGAGTAGCCCATGGTCACCCCGCTGGCTGCATGTGGAGGAGTGGGGAATTAAACCCAGTTCTCCAGATTAGAGTCTGCTGCTCTTTAACCACAACACCACGCTGGCTCCTCTGCATGAGTCCAAATTTTCTATGTGGGATTAGAGAGTTGCATACATCTGTCACTTGTGATTCTGAATATACTGTAGCACCCATGAATGACTAGGGAGGGGAAACTCTTTCTCCCCAGTGCTCCCCTTTTCTTTCCCTCTTGCCTCCTTCCAACTTGTTAGGTTTGCCAGTTCTGGGTTGTGAAAATTTTGGGGTTTAGGGGATAAAGTCTGGGTAGGGTTGCAGTAGGGGAAGGGGAGATACCTCAGCAGGGTGTAGTGCCCTACAGTCCACCCTCTAGAGCAGCCATTTTCTCCAAGGGAATTGATCCGGGTTGCCTGAAGGGCAGTTGTAATCATGGAAGATTTCCAGGTGATACCTGGGGGTTGACATTGCCATCCATGACTCACTTGATCACCCTTTTTTCCTCTTTTCTGAGCCCTCCCAGGCATTAGAGACCCTCCCTTTTCCAACCCATCCAATCCCCTTATTTTTCTCCCCTCAACTCACCTAAGCATCCATTACTCTCCCCCTCCATCCATCCATCCATCCATCCATCAACCAACCAACCAATCAATCAACCAACCAACCAACCAACCAACCAACCAACCAACCAACCAACCAACCAAATCAATCAAACTGTATTACAGTCGTTCAGACCAAGTTATATGAAGTCGATACATAAGAGACCAAAAGAATATGGTCATGTAATGTAATACAATTTAAAACTTCCAATCAAGTAGCTTTCCTTCTTCCCTATCTTTTTATTGTCACATGGTGGTGTCTATGCAAGATCTGTTAATGCTTTCCCCTCAAAGGTCTTAGAGGGAAGATTCCACCGTATCCCATGCCATGCGATACTCTGTCCGTGTGGTTCTGGCTGCCCTGACTCTGTCTCACACATTTTGTTAGATTGCCCCTTATATGAGCAGTGTCGGGATGACAGCTTTGTTGCTTTGCTGGGAACAAACCTTCTGTAAGTAAATCTATGACCTTGCAATTTCTGCTCTCTGACAAAGACCTAGAGGTAACCATTTTAGTTGCCAGAGTTTAACTAAGGTGCTTTTATAATATGCTGCCTACCTTGTATTTTATCTTTTATAGTTTATTTAATCATTTTAAGATCTGTTTGGTTATGTAACCCCATGGCCTATTTTACTAGTTTGTTGAAATTTTAAACCCTAATTTTATATGTCTTATACATATTTTATGCCAATAAAAGGTTACTGACTGACTGACTGACTGTTAATACACATTGATTGCCAATTACTTGGCTTTAGATGGTGTTAACTGACTTTTTCCTAACTTTTATTTATTTTGATTGATTTATTTATTTTATTTATATACCGCCCTCCCTGAAGGCTCAGGGTGGTTCACATAAAACAGAAACAATACAGATAACTTAGATTAACAGTAATGAATGAAGTGAAACAACAAGCAACATGGAACAGTAGAAAAAATGTGGGAAACATTACATTAACTCAAATTGATAGCTCAGTGGGTTGGGCTGAATTAAGAGGGGGCTCAGGAGGAGGGCCCTTGGGAAGTGATGGCACAGGTTGACCTCAACCAAATGCCTGGTAGAGGAGCTCCCTTTTGCAGGCCCAAACTCAGGGATTATCCTCGATTCCTGTAAAAATATACCTTAGCCCAGTCCCCTCTCAGAAGAACTTTTGATCTGCCTGGGAGAGTTATGCATTACTGTTAACTATATAGTGGATAACAGTTTTCTGTATCAAATTTGGTCCAGACCTGATTCCAAACAGAGGCTATGGTATTTTGGCCATATTATTGGAAGACAAGAGTGTTGGGATTTTTGGACTAGATTTGGTCTTGAGTCTCCCCCTCCCCATAAAAAATGGAGCTGCAGAGTAACAGAGTTTGAAAGTATTTATTTATTTATGAGGCACAGATCCAGAGTCACAGTGCTTTCAGGTTTAAAAGAGATTTTTTTTACAAATATATATATTATATACATCTGCTTCAGTAAGCTTAAAAGAAAACATATTGCAAGCCCCTATAGCTGTATCAAGCAGACTACATTCCACACATCAGCAAAATGGGGAGAACAGAGAGCCACAATGGCTACTCCTTGCTTCTGCAAAGGACACAAACTGATTTGCTCTTTCTTTTCTTGAAGAAAGAGGAAGTGGGCAGGAGCCCAGCTTAAACAAAGGGAATCCCAGAGCACATGGATCAGAATTCCCTGCAATTGACACCACTGGAGAGCACACAGATACACTTCAGCTGCTTAAACAACTTAACAACAGCCCTTCAAGGATAATTTCACCAAATTACTTGCTGATTGCAATTCCAACAAAGAGTCACTCAAGATGACAAGAATGCTAGGTAGGCAGCAGGAAAAGGGGAAGATGCAACATGAAATGGGTTGACTCACTCAAGGAAGCCACAGTCCTCCATTTACAGAACATGAACAAGGCTGCTTCTGATGGGCTGATTTAGAAGTCATTCAGTCATATGGTCACTGTTAAGTCAAAAGTGACTTGACAGTACTTCATACCCACAGCCAGGTTGGTGCAGTGGTTAGGAGTGCGGACTTGTAATCTGCCAAGTCAAGTATGATTCTGTACTCCCCCACATGCAGCCAGCTGGGTGACCTTGGGCTTGCCACAGCAGTGATAAAGCTGTTCTGACTGAGTAGTAATATCAGGGCTCTCTCAGCCTCACCCCCCCCACAGGGTATCTGTTGTGGGGAGAGGAAAGGGAAGGTGACTGTAAGCCGCTTTGAGACTCCTTTGGGTAGAGAAAAGCAGCATATCAGAACCAACTCTTCTTCTTCAGTAATACTAGGGCTCTCTCAGCCTCACCCACCTCACAGAGTGTCTGTTGTGAGGAGAGGGAAGGGAAGGCAATTGTAAATTGCTTTGAGATTCCTTTGGGTAGAGAAAAGTGGCATATACGAACCAGCTCTTCTTATTCTCTTGTACTATTATTTGAATGTATCTCTGTCTCTCTACCATTTAGTACTGAGGCTGAAACTAGATGCTACATCACTTCTGTAGCATATACCAAACACGGCAGGTTTCCTTCGTCTCCTTTTCCGCTCTATTCCCGATAAGGTCTGGTAATACTAAATTATGCTCTTTATTTCATTGATCTGTTTCATTGCTTGCTGTATGCAGGGGCCGGAAAATCAAAGCACAATAACTGCATCCTGCTGTTGGTGTCACTAATATTACTGGGAGAAAGAGAAGATACAAGGATGCCATTTTCAGCAGCAGCCTTGTCAACTGTATGTCCAGTTCTGCTGCTAGTGGTCTGCAGATGTTGGGCATCCAGCATTCCCTGTCAAAGGCATTTCTCTCATTCTGTCAATGAATTGACAGCCCAAATTGTGATGCTAAATATAGAGTCGGTTTGTGAATGGAGCCAGAAATGTCTCAATGCGTGCCTTCTTCCCTGGTCTGGTTTGTTTAATATGCAGCCTCACTGCCTCCCATCCAAGCTACGGGATAAATCTGTAGAAACGACACTTATACATTCCACAAATCTTACAACATTCCATGAGCTCTGTCGACATCATGTTTCAAGGCTGGAATATTGAAAAGGTCACTGTTCTAGAGGAAAGACAACATCTCACACAAAAGCTCTGCTGGAAATGGACCCAAGATTGGGAGGAAGATGAAATTATAATTGTGTCTTTTAAAAATCATCTCTGCTCAACTATACCAAGAAAACTGAATTGCCCACATAATTTAATATTTATTTTGTTGGCAGGGTTTAAATATGCAAGATATTACAGCACCAGGCCACTTAATAGAATACAGTACTATTGTGAAAAGAAACAAACTTTGAATAGAAAAAGGAGAGAAAGATTCCTAACTGTTTATCTGTTCTGTTCTGAATTCATTCAGTCTGTTATGGAAGTTTTGGACTTGGTTTGGTCCTGAGTCCCTCCAGAGGAACAGAGCTGCAGAGTAACAGCGCATTTTAAAAGAAAGAACTTATTAGTTACATTTGTGGATGAGGCCCAGATCCAGACTCATAGCACTTTGAGATTTAAAAGAGAAAAATCTTTACTGGAAAGATTATTTACAAATACATATCATATTCATCTGCTTCATTCTCCTTACTGAAGCAGACTACAAAAGCTTAAAGAATAGTTACAAAAGCAACACATTGCAAGCTTTTATAGCTAGGCTGCAAGCAGGACTACATCCCACATATCAGCACAGAGCTAGCTTGCTTCAGGAAACCACATGTTCTTTCCCTTCATGAAGAAAAAGGAAGTAGGCAGGAGCTCAGCCAAAACAAGGGGGAATCCCAGCCATGTTCTTTTCCATTGCAGTCCCAGGGTGATGAATAGGCGTCATTTAAGAAGCCTAACAACTTTACAACAAGGACCCTTCAGAGTTGACTTCAACAAATTACTTGCTGATTGCACCTCCAATAGGAGGCAAGCAGGGAGGAAGAGTGCTCAAAGGAGCAAAAGTCTTCAACTAAGCCAATTAGGACATAGTATTTGAAAATAGCTAAATATGCTAATGTTTTTTTTTTTTACTTTGGGAGCTGCCTCAGGTAGGTCTCTGAAGGTACAGCACATACATTCTTTTGATAAAGTAAATTATACTGGTGAGACCATGGGAAAGAACCATATGCTATCATGAACAGGGGCAGAAGCACGAGCTGAGCTGGGTTCTCCTTTGACTTTACACTGCATAAAGTCCCAGTACCCTGGGCAACATTTTATAAGGTAACAGTCAGAGGCCATAGGTTACTGTAAGGATGATATTATTACTACCTAATCTGGTCTTTCTAAGAGCTTGTATGTTCCTGCAAGTTTTGAAGAAGAAGAAGAGTTGGTTCTTATATGCACTTTTCTCTACCCGAAGGAGTCTCAAAGTTGCTTCCAATCACCTTCCCTTTCCTCTCCCCACAACAGACACCCTGTGAGGTGGGTGAGGCTATGACCGTTTATGCACTGGAGGTTTCATTGCGGGCTGCAGGCTGGAGTTTTAGTCATGGCAGGTTGCCCCACCTTTTCCTGCACCTACACTGGTAAGCATTTGGCCCAGTGCCCCTCATCTGCCCCCAATCTGTGATCCTGCACAGGAGCTGGGGCAGTAAAGTTCCCAGTGCGTAAATGGTCTAAGAGAGGAAAATGAGAAAGTAGAAAATCAGGAAAGCCCTAAATTTATGATGGTGGAGTGGTTAGGACACCCAGGTTCAAATCCCCACTTATCACGCAACTCATTCTGAGTCCTTGGCCACTCACCCCACAGAGCATAGAATTATGTTGCCTCTTCTCTCTTGGATGGTCTGCATCTTCTGCCGAACGTGCAGCTTCAGAAGGAACTCATATGGAGGGGGGGAGAGAGAACCCCCCAGCCAATTTGCCTAGTCAACTGAACTGACCTTGCTGATCAATGGAGTGACATATGCTGCTGCCAGGTCATCCTTTTATCCATACTGGGAAAGATGAACCACATATACTACCCTGAGCTCCCTGGAGGAAGGATGCATAAATATTCAGTTGATAGACTGGAAAAGTAATATTAGAGTTCAACCATATGAGTCATTCAACAGTGGAATGGGCTGCCTAAGGAGGTGGGGAGCTCCCCCTGACAGATCCTTATCATGGATGCTTTAGGCTGATCCTGCATTGAGCAGGGGGTGGGACTTAATGACCTGTATGGCCCCTTTCAACTCTAGGATTCTATGATATATCAGAGAAAAGGGAAATGTAAATGTATCACCTAACAATCACTGCATTATCCAAGCTTTCCTGAATGTTCTGGGGCTCTTATAGGCTGCAGCTTCTCCCACCTAGTCAGCTGTCTACAGCTGCTCCTGCCTATAAATTCCCATCCTCTATGGTAAAGTGGCCAGGTTCCCCCTGGCCAATGGTGGGGGTTGGGGGTAGAGCTGACAGATACAGCTTGTGAAACTTTTGGAGATTGAGGATGGAGCCTGGAGAGGACAAGGACTTCTGTGGGGAAAAAATGACATGGAGTCCAGCCTCCAAAACATTTCTTTTCGCCAGCGGAATGGATGTCTGCATTCTGGAGATGAGCTGTAATTCCAGAGGAGCCCCAAGTCCCACCTGGAAGCTGGTGTCCATACCAAAGTCCAATAAGGATGTGTCTCTAAATTACAACAATTGCCACAGAAAAATCATAAAAGAATAAACAGCAATGAAGACAAGTCTCCCTAACTCAGGTCATGAACTAGGGACCTTGATCTTCCTGCTGGAAGTCCTCTTCTGAGGGCCCCACAGCCTGAAGTGTGAAAATAAGGATATGATGGAAAAGAAAAAAAGGAATTTTAACCATCCTTTTCCCATCAGTCTTTCTAAGGCAGCCTTTTCCAAACTTTTGACCATGGAGGGACCACTGAAATAATTTTTCAGGCTTCTAAAAGCCCCAGAAGTGCTCTCAGCTGACCATGCCTCCCTGCCACGCCCTCCAGAAATTGCAGGTCACCAGAAATGACATCACCACTTGCGTTAAGAGGCAGAATTGAGGAGGACTGAACGGGGCACGATGATGCAGTTTAAGATGGGAGGAGGCATGCAGGCTCCGCCCCCTCCCAGGCTCAGAAACTACATGACCCCTCTAGAGCCCCCAGAAACCACAGGCTCCTCTAGAGCCCCCAGTGACCCCTGGAGGGTCCGCAGACCCCTGGTGAGGAATCCCCGTTCTAAGGATATAAGAGAAGCCTTTGCTTCACTGAGTTATAATAGGCTGTACATCACTGCCAAGAAACATCTTCCTCTCAGATGAAAAGAAAAGATTTGATTTTCCAGGGTTCCACACACGTGGCGTCTTATGCGGGGACTGCTCGAGAGCAACCTAATGAAAAACTAAACTCTTTCCTCCAGATTAATAAACTTCAACTCCTGCCTGTCTTCAAGCCACACCTGCCGCCATTGAACTGTTAAGGCCCACATAAATTCCGGTTAGCCATCCTGCCGTGCGTGCGTGCGGGGGAAGGGGGGGGGACTGGGCGAGCAGTTCTTTATTAATAGCAGGACTGAGTGAATCAGTCAGCTGGCTTAATGATCTGGCCCATCATTTGAATCCATTGAAAGTAGCCCGTAAGCACCTCGGGGAACGGAGCTCAAGCGTGACCTTGACTGATGGATGCTTGCATTAAATTCTCTTCTGATATTTTTGCGTGTGAGAGCAACTTGCATGCTCCTGAGAAGAGCCCAAAGCTGCAGAAAGCACAGTTGGGAAAATTGGATATTGCACCACTTGCTCACAAGCCTGGACTGCTTTTCATGTCTTTTGAATGCTTTGGGGTATGTCAGTTTCCTTGCAGTTGGGGAGAGCTTCTTTTAAAAACAGATCACTGCAGAAGGGTGAGTGTACGGGATCCCTGGACGGCAGTTAGAGGCTGAATGTTTCCCCTCCGTTCGCTCTTTAAAGCAGAAATGACGTCAGGGCTAGTAGTGGGAGCTTCCCCTGGATTTATTCCGAGCAAGGCCTCAGTCTCTGCCTAGGGAGAGATTTGGCGTGGGGAGGGACCTCAGCTCTGGGTTGGGAAATACCTGCAGATTTTGAGGGTGGACCCAGGGGAGGGGGGGTTGGTGGAAGGGAGCAATATTTTCTCCTGTAGAATTGATCTTGGTAACCTGGAGGTTAACAGTAGTATACCATCTGGCAATCCTAACAATATTTCACTGTTCTTTCTGGGTGTTAGTAGTAGTAGTAGTAGTAGTAGTAGTAGTAGTAGTAGTAGTAGTAGTCTTCCCTCCTCCCTCTATGAGATTTTCATTGGGGGGATTGATAGTGCTTCAAATTGTTTTTTATACTGTGACTATTGGATCTATGTTTGTTGTATGTCTGGGGTTTTAATGGGGGTTTTATTGGGATTTTATTCAGACTATTGTAACTCACCATGATCCACTTGGAAGTGGCAGGTAATAAATTGAAATAAAAATACTACTACTACGACTACTACTAGTCATAGTAGTAGTCGTAGTAGTCGTAGTAGTCATAGTGGTTGCAATAATAATAATAATAATAATAATAATAATAATAATAATAATAATAATAATAATAATATATTTTATTTTAATTATTTGTTTATTTAGATTTCTACAAGGGCCATTTCTTTGCAGCTCTGGGCAGTTTACATTGAACATTAAATAACTTACATGGAACATTAATTTTCTATTTCTATCTTGCCCTTCCATATCACTCAGGGCAAGTAACAACAACAACAAAAAAGCGTACAAAATTAGAAATGTAAATACATTACAGTCTGCTTAATGTTCTGAGATAAAATTCCCAGGCAGGGGGTTTGTCAGGCATGAGCCAAACTTCCAGCTATTTCCTCCTCTCCAGCACTTCTTGAGGGATGTTACTGGGCCTTGACCCTAAAACCGGTGGAACAGCAGGCCCTACATAACTGGTTTAGTTCCTGCAGAGACTCTTTCAGTGGAGGCCAGGAGAGGAAGAGGACTGCCAAGTCTTTTAGATGCAGGTTGAACTTTTGGGCTCCCTCCCTGTCTTGTAGGTACTTAGACCTTGGGGGTGGCCGAGGCACCAGCTCTTGTGCAGGAGGCAAAGGGCACTTTGCTCTCAGCCCGTGGTGTACCCATTGTACCCCTGATGGTGAATACCAATCCAGCCCAGGGTGCTATGTATACTGTTGGTTCCCCGCCCCCTGGCATTTGTTGTTAAATAACTGCATATTATTTAATTTTATTTAAACTGGTTGTGGAAACTGTAGTGGTCTCTTCTGGAAAATGCCTTTTGGGTCCCCACTGGAGAGGAAAGTGAGCTAAGAAAAACCCTGAATGAATGGATTCCTTTCATAGCTATCCGTCCAATGGCATGGAATTCATTTGACAAGTGTTAGAATGTTGAATTTGATTTGGAATGGCATGTTCTTCCCTTGGTCGCTATTGAGATGATGAGGAAGGTGATTCCCACAATAAAAGCAATGACAACAAATCCTACTAAGACTTGTTCAAGACAAGATAACATTGGGGGTGTTGGACTGTGTCTGGACATTGGGGGGATGGAACATGTGAGCACAGGTATTGTCTCCTTGAATGGAATGCCTCTCCTAGTCTGGGACCTTTCCTCTGATCCATCCTTTCTCTCTTTGTCACCTCACTCTCTCCATGGCCTTCCATGAAGACCCATGTCCTTTCACATGGCCTTCCACGGAGACAGATGTTACTGCAGGTCTCTCTTATAGAGGCAGCACCCGCATACTAACACACACATGGTGCAACCTGAATGTGAACAGGATTTACTTGAATGAACTTATTTACTATTTATTTATTTAATTTTTATACCACCCTCCCAGTAAAAATGAAGTTTAAAATGAATTTAAAATAATTGACTGACACATTTAAAATGTCAGCACTGGCATCCCATTATCTTTCAGTGTTTTCCCAGAGGCCAGGCTACTGTCTGAGTTTTCTTACCATAGTAAGTACTTGGATAAGTAGGTGAGACCCAGTCAATTTAACATGTCATTGGCTCCAACCAAAGGCCTGCTGGAAGAGCTCCATCTTGCAAGTCCTGTGGAACTGTGCCAGCTCCAGCAGGACCCTGATGTAGAAGAAGAGTTGGTTCTTATATGCCACGTTTTCTCTACCAGAAGGAGTCTCAGAGCACCTTACAATCCCCTTCCTTTTCCTCTTCCCACAACAGACACCCTGTGAGGTGGGTGAGGCTGAGAGAGCCTGGATACTACAGTCAGAACAGTCAGAACAGCTTTATCTGTGCTGTGGCGATCCCAAGGTCACAAAACTAGCTGCATGTGGAGGAGGAGCAGGGAATCAATCCCAGCTCTCTAGATTAGATATCAGCACTCCTAACCACTACACCATACTGTTCTGGGAGCCCATCCCACCAGGTTGTGCCCTGATATACCTTCTTGAGGCCATGGACCATGGCAGGGCGAAGTGCTCTTTGGTGGGTATAGATAGAAAGGTACACAGGACCTGGACTGTGAATGGCCTTGTGGGTAAGTACCAATAACTTAAACTTGATCTAGAATTCAACTGGGAGCCAGTGTATCCGTTGGAGTAAGTTTGCTTTTTTTGGGGAGGGGGGCAATATACTTCTTGGAAAATTCATTTACAGCAATCAGTATCACACTTCTATTATTGGGCAAAATTCTGCCATATTAATCATAGAATCATAGAGTTGGAAGGGGCCACACAAGCCATCTAGTCCAACCCCCTGCTCTATGCAGGATCAGACCTAAACATCCTAAAGCATCCAAGAAAAGTGTATCCAGCCTTTGCTTGAAGACTGACAGTGCGGGGGAGCTCACCACCTCCTTAGGCAGCCTATTCCACTGCTGAACTACTCTGACTGTGAAATTTTTTTCCCTGATATCTAGCCTATATCGTTGTACTTGTAGTTTAAACCCATTACTGCTCGTCCTTTCCTCTGCAGCCAACGGAAACAGCATCCTGCCCTCCTCCAATGAAATATCCCAATGGGGGGATGCTGGAAATCTATCTATTTATTACATTAGGAATGGTTCACTTTTAGTCTGGCAATTATCCTGTTTGGGTACTGGTATTTTAAACTCTTGAGCTCAACATTTGCCATTTCCCATGTTCCAAGAGAAGCCCCTTACAATGTTTCGTTCTTTTCAAAAAAAAAATGGCACATCGCAGCAGGATATGTGCTAGATCGCATCAAAAAAGCCAACATAAAATAATGAGTCACAATTAAATAGATGTAAGGGTGGGAAGGGTGGGGTGTCTGCCTCTTTTTTTTTCTTTTTCTTTTTGATGGGCAGCTTTAGAAAGCAATTTCAAGAGCGACATACATTGTAAGAGTAGGTCGTTTCAATTAGCCGCGATTCTTGTCAATCTGGAAATATTTCATAAGCTCACTGTTTCAGAAGCCATTAGCTGGCTCCACACTGTGCGCATTGATTTCATTTTATTGGAGTGTTTCACTTTCTTTTTTATGGCTGCCTCATATTGGGAGTTATATGAGTTTGGGGGGTTGTACGGCACAGATTGATTTAAAATCATTTGCCCATTTCTTAACTTTTAGGAGGTCTTCAATCTTTCAAATTGAAATTTCTAATCCTCCCGGAGATGGTGAGAAGGGGTTTAGAATCTTTTCCCAGAATACAAGGTCAGTAACTCAAGCGCGCATTATTCTCAATTCTTTTATTTAAAAATATTTCTTGAAGTATGAAAGATGAAGAAATTTCAGACCGTTAATAAGCCACCAATCCCTCCTCACTTCTCTTTTATTTCTGGAATGATAACTGAGGGGTCAGCTGGTACTTCTTGGGAACAAGCCAAAGCAGGTCTCCTCAGAACTAAGTGTGGTGTTTTTCAGTGGAATTTACCCCCAGAAAAGTATCCTTAGGCTTTCATCGCTTAGGTGGTTGCTTGTATGAACATAACCCTCTGGCCACCAGTTACTGATTCCTGGTACTGGCTTACTCATTTTGGAGAGTGTGAGACAATTATTCCCCTTTTTTAGCATAACCAACTTTAAGCCAGTTTGGTGTAGTGGTTAGGAGTGCGGACTTCTAATCTGGCATGCCAGGTTCGATTCTGCGCTCCCCCACATGCAACCAGCTGGGTGACCTTGGGCTCGGCATGGCACTGATAAAACTGTTCTGACCGAGCAATGATATCAGGGCTCTCTCAGCCTCAGCCACCCCACAGGGTGTCTGTTGTGGGGAGAGGAATGGGAAGGCGATTGTAAGCCGCTTTGAGCCTCCTTCGGGTAGGGAAAAGCAGCATATAAGAACCAACTCTTCTTCTTCAGTAATATCAGGGCTCTCTCAGCCTCACCCACTCCACAGGGTGTCTGTTGTGGGGAGAGGAATGGGAAGGTGACTGTAAGCTGCTTTGAGCCTCCTTCGGGTAGGGAAAAGTGGCATATAAGAACCAACTCTTCTTCTTCTTCTTCTTCTTCTTCTTCTTCTTCTTCTTCTTCTTCTTCTTCTTCTTCTTCTTCTTCTAAGCCCTGGCTAGAGATCACCTGGGATTACACCTGACATCCAGGTAACAGAAATCAGTTTACCTGGAGAAAATGGCCACTTCCTTATAGAGTTATTCAATATTTTTAATACAGAAAGTAAAAGTACAATAAAAAGACAAAAAAAAAATGAAGGACCAAGAATGAAGGACCAAGTAAGGTCATCACAGTAAACTTTTGAGTTTCCAAGCGGCTGATGTTAAGCAATTATCAAAGAATTAAAATTCATCAAATTATAATAGGATTGATGTTGGAATTAATTTCAAAATTATTTTCTGTAGCCTTTAATCCTAATGAATAGCCATCAAATCATTTGTCCTTTTTTTTAAATAATAATTTTATTGTTTATTATTATATAAAGCATTTACAGAGAAGTTGTAAAGAAAAAGCGACCAGTTGATATGGTTTGCCATCTCTTTTAACATAGATATTTAGTTCCCATCACATATTATTCCTAATCTAGAAGTTTTTACCATTTTTCTTAGCCAAGTGATTGTTAATACATATGAGAGTATGATCTGTTATAGGAATACATTCTGTTATTATCTTAAATGATATTAGGTCAGTCTCCTTCATAAATTGGCCCTGACCCAAGAATTGCTACTGTCGTCTTGTTAATGCCTATAAAATATGGTTTGTCATCCTCTTTTAGCATACATATTAACATACATATTCAATTCCCATCGCATATTAATCCTGATCTAGGAGTTATTACCATCTTTCTTAACAAAGTAGTTGTTGATACATAGGAGGGTATAATCTATTATAAGGATATATTCTATTATTGTCTTAAATGATATAAAGTCAGTTCCCTTCATATATTGGACCTGTCCTAAAGATTACTACTGCTATTTTTCTCACAGGAAGCCAGGAGAATACTCCATTGTTCGGCTCATCTTTCAGGTGGTCGCAGAAAATGAAATTGTGTTTTTTTCCATAGTAGAGTATTTCTGATTGTCCTTCTGTCAGGGCCAAAGAAATCTCTTACTTGATTCTTGCTTGTAATCGCCTTTGAGGGGGCTCTGAATCCTTTGTCAATCTGGATCTCTTCCTCTGGTCATACAGAAATATCTCCTGATAGCTTCCTAGTTGCTGTCGCTTTTGAATAGACTCTTTTTATTTTGCTGATCCAAGTCATTTCCTGCTCTGAATAGACTTCCAGGTTTTCGGTACTTTCCTTCCGTGAATCTGTTTTCCCAGGTTCTTTAAAGGTACTTTGGGTTTTTACATCTCTGGCACTCTCTCCCTCCAGTTGATTAACTTCCAGACATTGAAGTTTCACTTGATTTACTGTTAGCTGAGCTACGTCATCAGCTGATCTCTCCGGACCTTGGGCTCCATCCAAAAGCTCCCCCTTAGTCCCACGAATGTCCTTTTCCAGCTTATTGACTGCTTTCAGTCTCTCTGAGTTTCCTTTGCATAACAAATGGAAAAGTTGTGCCTTAGTTAATTCTTCCATAGTTCTAGGCAGTCACAAACTATAAACAGAAAGTCTCGTGAGGTCTCGCGGGAGCACGAGCGATCCCAAATTATCAGTTTGTCGATCTCCGTATCAAGTCAAATTCCCCCACTGAACTTTCACCAATAAATCTTCAAAGCACTCTCTTTGTTTGGTTAATGGGTATAATTAGCTGGGAGTCTCTCACTCGGTGAAAGAAGGAATTCGCTTGTGAATTGGTTGAGGGGGGGGGGAGGGAAGAGCTTGTGGGAGAAGAGAGAGAAAAGCCAGAAAGCTTTCAATTCTTACTGTTGCAGATTCCAGCTTCTGTCAGCTTCTGCTCCTGTCGATCTGGTAAATGATGGTCTGGGAAGAATGTAAGGTCAGCTGGTCGTTTCAAGCTTGTAAAGTTGTTTGCGACAATGACGCCATCGTGACCTTGAGCACAAGCCGCTATTAATCCAGGGAGGTCTTCCTATCTCCCCACGGATCTGTAGGACCCTCAGGATGCCGTTCCCGGTTCCTGGGGCGACCGGTGAGCAGATTTGCGTATCTGTTCAGGTCAGCCAGGTCAGAAGCTCCTGACCCTCAGCATGGCTTAAGAGCTGAACAGAAGTCCAGCTTTTTTTTATGGCGCCATCTCCAGTTCTCCTCAAATCATTTGTCCTTTTCATGCCAGGCCAATAAGGGGTTTTACCATAGGGATGGGCGATTTGGCTTGGATAAGCCTGAAAATACTCAAATCAATGCTGATTTGGCGAGGTACTTCTCGCTGCCCAATTCTCAGATCAGTCAAATAGATTTGGATTTCTGTGATTCGGGTGGTTTAAACTGATGGCATGTTCAATTTGGCTCAGCGTTGATTTTAATACTTTTCAGGCTTATTGGAGCGGAATCAAAAATTCCATCAGTTTCAACTGATGGAGATTCCTGGTTCACAGAATGTTCATCTGGCCTCGACCAGGGCTAGGGCCTTTTTAGTCCTAGCTCCTACCTGGTAGAATTAGCTCCCAGGAGACCTCATGGCCCTGATGGAGCTAACGAAGTCCCATAGGGCCTACAAGATGGAGCTCTTCCTCCAGGTATTTGGTTGAGATCAGGCAGAAGAAAGAAGATCTTGTCCCTCCTCCAAATGTCCAACTGGAACAACATCCCTGGAGATACGGTGGTGTGTGTATGTGTAGTGGTGATGGGGTTGGGTTGGAATGGAATGGTGGGGGGAGGGTTTGGGGGCCTTAGGATATTTTATTGTATTTTAAACTGTTGTTGTAACCCACCATGAGCTGGCAGGTCCAGATGTGGCAGCTTAGAAATAAAATGATAAACAAACAAACAAACAAATAAATAAACCAGCTGAATCACAGAAGCCCAAATCAATTTGACTGATCTGAGAACTGGGCACTGAGAAGGACCTTACCAAACTGCTGATCCTAAGTGTCAGCTGTTTGTTAGGGTCTTTAAATGTCTCCTTAGCAGACCCTCCCTTAGCAGTCTGTGGGGTGCCCAATCTTCATAGCCTTGGAAAGGGGAAGAAAGAGCCACCCAACAACTGATCCTCAGAATCAGCTGCTGACTGGCTCTTTAATTGTCTTTCCCTCCCAGACCCTCCCCAGGCAGCAGAGATTTGGCTCTCTATTTACTGAGAAGGGTGGCCATGGGGAGAGTCACCAAACAGCTGATCCTGAGTGTCTTTAAATGCGTCCCCCAGGTACAGAGCCCAGTGCCCTTTAAATGCCTCCAGAACTGCCTAACAGCTGATTCCTGGAGATCAGCTACCTGGCCATTGTTGCAGCTGAATTAGTTTGAGGTTCCTGAATCAGCCAAATTCAAATTGATATACTGAATCAGTTATTTGGTTTATTTGAGTTGTACCGAATCAGGAAACCTTGCATTTAAAAAGTATTGATTTCCCCTCCATGCGTATTCCATATTTTCAGTTATTAATAAACAAAGTTGTTGCCTTTTCTCTAATCAAAGATATAAGATTAGCCACCCCTGAAAGTTCCAACATCTTAACAGCCAAACTTTGACTGTAGGTATTCTCACAGTTTTCTAATTCTGAGCATATGATACTATCGTATATAGGAACAAAGTTCCATGGTTATTTTCAAGCTGTTTATCAGTTCCAAAAGAAAAGCTTCTGGTCTCATTTGTATATTAATCTTAAAAATCTTCTGTATCAGTATATGTCTTCATGTCCAAATCTGCTCTGTTGCAAGTACACCACATATGAAAAATATTCTTTCATGCTGTTTGCATTTCCAATGTTTGTTTGAAATATTTTTCGTACATTTTACTCAGTTTATCTGGAGTCGTATAACACCTATGTATTATTTTATAGAAATTGCCATTCAGATTAGAATTTAATGTAAATTTAATGTCTTTCAATGACATTTCCCCTTTCTTAGATTTATTTATTTATTTATTTATTTTATAGGCCGCCCTCCCCGAAGGCTCAGGGCTGTTTACATGGAACAAGAAAACGATGCAGATAACATCATTTCTAGAACAACAAGGTGAATAACAACAATAACATTAACATAATAACAACAACATTAAGGAAAGGTGGAACTACAAGGAGCCTCAGCTCAACTCTTACTGAGAGTATGTTGGCTAGATTTGTGGCAGTCTTAGTAGGAGGGGGAGGGCTAGGGGGCCAATTGGAAATAATGGTTTAGGTCAGGGGTAGTCAAGCTGCGGCCCTCCAGATGTCCATGGACTACAATTCCCAGAAGCCCCTGCCAGCGAATGCGAATGCTGGCAGGGGGCTTCTGGGAATTGTAGTCCATGGACATCTGGAGGGCCGCAGTTTGACTACCCCTGGTTTAGGTTAACCTCAACCAAATGCCTGGCGGAGGAGCTCCCTTTTGCAGGCCCTGCAGAACTGTTCAGACTTGTATATCATATCCAAAATTCCTGCTCCATTTTATTATACATTCTTTCACTTGCTCTTCTATTTCAATAAAAGCTTACCTATCTTTGATTAATTAAAAACATACAATCTTTTATGTACTTTAAATCTTTCTAATAACTGTGATTAGAAAAACAATTGACAATTAAATCCTTCCTTTATTAAATTTTATGTTGATTTCATTTTACACTCTCTGTGGAAGATGTCCAGTATAGCTCAATAAGTTTGGCTCATATCTTTCATTAACATTTCACATTTGTATAAAGCTTGTGTTAAAATATAAAGCAGTGTTTTAAAGCAATCTGTCCTTGTATTTATTCCATATCCTCAATAATGCATATCAAATATCATGTTTTTTTGAAATCCACATTAAAATACCCATGCTAACCAAACCTTAAATCATGACCTTATCATTCAGCATTGATGTGTAAATTATTTTTCTATAATAACCATACTTTCGATCATACAAGACAAAGAGTGGCGAAGTATGTTTTCAAATCTGGTTCCAATTATTCTGTTATGTGATAAACTGATCTAATATTATCTTTCAACTATTTTTAGGTTAAAAAATAATTTTGATCTTCATGGATAGATTCCTTTAAAATATTGTTCAGTTTTTCTGGAAAAAAAATCATTGTAAACAGTTTATAGTCATGATTCAGTATTGTTATTGGTCAATAGCTTTTTGTCCAACTAGGATCCTGCATTTTCTTTATGCATTAACATTATATGATTCTTTTATCTTTGGGCTTATAAGGCTAGAATTGATTGTATCCTATAATGTATTCTTATTGTAAAATCCTGATAGGCCATCTTACTCTGGTAATTTTTCTGGTTTTATTTTCTTTATATCTTCCACATCTGCTTTTATTGTTATGGATTCATTCATAATTTGTCTTTGTACTTCTGTAATCTCAGGTAAATTTTGCTTTCCAAAATATTTCCCTTTTTTTGTCAATGACACATCATATCCTTTGAAAAGATTAACACCATATCTATGAAAAGCTTTTTGTATAGCTCCATTATCGTTATAAAGGAAAGTCCATTGAGGATTCTGTGTAAAAGAAAAGATTATGCCTTAAGGAAAAGCTAAAACAGAAAAAAATATTGTATTTCGATGGGACAAACTGGAAATGATCTTTACTTTCCAAGGCCAGTGATTTAAAACTGACACTGGATTATATTTATAAAATGAGGGACATACAAAAAAAAATTGAGAAATACAAAAAAAAAAAAATGGATGAAGCAGAAACTTCAGAAGAACGTTCAGATTTGCAACAGCCACAAAAGGAGAAGAAGCAAAAAACAAAAACAAAACAAAAACCCAGATTTAGGCACAATGGAATCAAATATAAGTATAGATGCTCTACATCTGGAATATAACCCTGGATTACAAATGTCTAAGGCAGAATATAAACAACACAAATGCTCTACAACAGATGAAAAAAAATCATAATTTAAGGACATTAAAACAAGATTTCATTTGTGTTAAATAGACTAAAAATATTTGTCACACAAATTTTAGGAGAAGAACTGCTAAAAAGAAAAATGGGTTTGTATTATATTTTAAACCTCATTTGAAACCAGAAATGTAGCTGAGACCTTACCTCCATCCACCTGTTGATGCAGGGGAGGACCCAGGTAGACGATACAATGGGGGGGGGGGGACAAGCCTAGTGGCATGGAGCGGGGGGGAAAACCTTGCATCATGCCTGTGGCAGGATGGAGAGACATGGGCATGGGGGCTTCTTTAAAATGCAGAGGGGCCCCACCTCCTTTGTCCTACTTGCTGCTGGGACAGTTTCCCTCCCACCCACCCTGTTATATTGACTAATACTGTTTATGGGGGTTTTTTTGTTTTTTTAGTGAGCCCCTGTCATATGTATTTGATGTGGATTTCTTTACAGCTGGTGGTTTAGCATGGGATGGAGCCTGTTTGGGGAGAGTTTGGTCTGCACATCAGACTTCCCAGGTAGGTGGCAGGTCTGCGAGCAGGGGCAACCTGGCTGGGGAGGGAGGGGGCTTGCTGTGCCAGGTAACCCAGGGTGGGATCAAGGAAGGTGTGTGCCTCTCCTTGGCACCTCAGGGTTTACAATGTCAGGTGGCCTGGGGTAGGAACAAGGGAAGTGTGTGCTTCGTCTTGGCACCTAATGTGGACACTTCCCTACAGTGGGAATCCAGCAAGGGGACCAGTGTTCCCAGTAAGGGAACCAGGCAGGCCCCAGGGCACTGCCGGACACTTCTCTTGGGTGAGATCCCAGCGGCAAGGGGACCCAGGTTCCTAGCAGGGGAACTGGGTGGGCCCTAGGGTGCCACTTGGGTCCAGCTTGGGGTTGGTTGACTGCAAGTCAGCCACCCTCTCCCATGCTGTGCCAACCCTTCTGCACAGTTAATAATAAAGCTGTGGCCTTGTTTAAGCCAACAGAAATATGTCCGTGTGTTCCTTAAGCCCAAGGTGCCCTCCTGCAAGTCAATTAGTCCCCCCCCCAGGTAATATGGTAGATACATGGGGGATTAAACTGAACTTTCTGGTGTTCAGACATTGCTGATGGGAATCTATGCACCAAATGGGTATAAAGGAAAAGTTTATAAACAAATAATTAATCTATTGATTAATTTTCTTTAAAAAAAGATTGCTTGATGGGGGACTGGAATGGTGGGATTTTACTGCAAATGGACAGACCTTTTTTATTTGGGGGAGGGATCAAAAATATACAAGGGAAATTCAAAGCATTTTTTTTCATGACAGAAAATTTGGGTTTAACAGATGTTTGGAGACAGATCATTGGTTCTTTGAAAGAATTCACCTATTTCTCAAAAAGACATAGGCCCTTTTCAGGTATAGATGTGTTTTGAATTTCAAGAAATGTAGTCTCTAAACATAGATTTCACCAAAGACTTTCTCAGACCATGATCCTATAAGTCTGGGTATTAAAAGTAAAGCAAATATATTTAAATGGGGACTAAATTAACTACCATAGAAAATTGTAAAAATTATTTTGAGTCTAACTTCATTGATATGAGAATGTGGGAGCTCTCTCAGCCCCACCAACCTCACAGGGTGTCTGTTGGGAGGAGAGGAAGGGAAGGCAATTATAAGCCACTTTGAGATTTCTTTGGGTAGCAAAAAGTGGATATAAAAACCAACTCTTCTTGTTCCTGTTGCTACCATGATGTCACCCTTTTACCATCACAGGAGCACTGAGGCCAACTAGCAGGGAAAGATACTCAAAGGTAGGGTTAGCTCCAAACCTACAACTGCTGAAATAGCAATGAAGCTGCCCAGAAACAAGGTAATACTGAAGAGGCAGGCAGCTTTGATGTTGCTTCCAGGGATCAACCGAATGGTCACTCTTTGGATGATAAGCCACCCGGGAATACCAGGGTCACTACACAGATGCAGACAATGGCATTCTCAAGTAGTAGTAGGTGCCATATCCTTCTGTAGCTGGGTATCCTGGGGTCTTCAGTAGGCTCCATTCATTCCAAGGAGATTCATAGAATCATAGAGTTGGAAGGGGCCATACCGGCCATCTAGTCCAACCACCTGCTCAACGCAGGATCAGCCCTAAGCATCCTAAAGCATCCAAGAAAAGTGTGTATCCAACCTTTGCTTGAAGACTTCCAGTGAGGGGGAGCTCACCACCTCCTTAGGCAGCCTATTCCACTTCTGAACTACTCTGACTGTGAAAAACTTTTTCCTGATGTCTAGCCTATATCGTTGTACTTGAAGTTTAAACCCATTACTGCGTGTCCTCTCCTCTGCAGCCAGCAGAAACAGCATCCTGCCCTCCTCCAAGTGACAACCTTTCAAATACTTAAAGAGGGTTATCATGTCCCCTCTCAACCTCCTTTTCTCCAGGCTGAACATTCCCAAGTCCGTCAACCTATCTTCATAGGGCTTGGTCCCTTGGCCCCAGATCATCTTCGTCGCTCTCCTCTGTACCCTTTCAATTTTATCGACGTCCTTCTTGAAGTGAGGCCTCCAGAATTGCACACAGTACTCCAGGTGTGGTCTGACCAGTGCCGTATACAATGGGACTATGACATCTTGTGATTTTGATGTGATGCCTCTGCTGATACAGCCCAAAATGGCATTTGCCTTTTTTACCGCTGCATCACACTGCCTGCTCATGTTTAGTTTACAATCCACAAGTACCCCAAGGTCTCGTTCACACACAGTACTACCTAGAAGCGTATCCCCCATCCAGTAGGCATGCTTTTCATTTTTCTGACCCAGATGCAGAACTTTACACTTATCTTTATTAAATTGCATCTTGTTCTCATTTGCCCATTTTTCCATTGTGTTCAGATCTCGTTGAACTCTGTCTCTATCTTCCAGAGTATTTGCCAGTCCTCCCAATTTGGTGTCATCTGCAAACTCCACCCCCTCATCTAGATCATTAATAAATATGTTAAAAAGTACCAGGCCGAGCACCGAGCCCTGAGGTACCCCGCTACTCACCTCTCTCCAGTCTGATGAAACACCATTGACAACAACTCTTTGAGTGCGGTTCTCTAACCAATTCCCTATCCACCTAACTATCTGAAAATCCAGATTGCAGTCCTTCAACTTATCCATCAGAACATCATGGGGAACCTTGTCAAAAGCTTTACTAAAATCCAAGTATATGACATCAACCGAATTTCCCCGATCCAGCAAACCTGTTACTTGGTCAAAAAAGGAAACTAGGTTGGTCTGGCAGGACCTGTTGGAGACAAATCCATGCTGACTTCCTTGGATCACCAAATTGTCCTCCAGATGTTTGCAGATCGCTCCCTTTAATATCTGCTCCATTATCTTCCCCACAACAGAGGTCAGACTCACTGGTCTGTAGTTTCCTGGGTCATCCTTCCTCCCTTTTTTGAAGATCGGAATAACGTTTGCTCTTTTCCAGTCCTCCGGGACATCTCCAGTCCTTAAAGAGGTTCCGAAGATGATGGACAAGGGCTGTGCAAGTTCTCTGGAAAGTTCTTTGAGTACTCTCGGTGCATTTCATCCGGACCAGGGGATTTGAACTCATCCAGTGCAGCTAAATGCCTCTCAACAACCTCTCTATCCATGTTAACCTGCCACCCAGACACTATCCTTTGGCTACAGCCATCTCTAGATGTGCCTAAACACTTTGACCTGTGTGTTTAAATCCCTTGGATTTAAGCTCAGATTAGTGACAAATGTGAACTTTATCACTGTATTGTACTAGAACATTGATCAGAAAAGTATGGAAAATGAGGATGAAATAGATTGATCAGCCAAAGGCAAATTGTTATTAAGATTTACCAGTAAAGCAGATGAACTAGGAAGTCCTTTGGCTTGGGGGGTTCTCTTTCCCTCCTCCTCTTCCTCGTGCAATGCCTGAGTCCCCTCCCAATCAGGTTTTAAAGCAGGGGTAGTCAAACTGCGGCCCTCCAGATGTCCATGGACTACAATTCCCATGAGCCCCTGCCAGCGGTCGCTGGCAGGGGCTCCTGGGAATTTTAGTCCATGGACATCTGGAGGGCCGCAGTTTGACTACCCCTGCTTTAAAGCATATGGGGGTATTCTTAGTTGGAGAAACTGTATAGGGAGAGAGGGAAAAGTTAGTTCCTGCAGCATTCTAGCCCAGATCTGTATCTCTATCAAGCCTTACACCTCACAGGATTCCAACATCCCATTGAACCCGTCGAAACTTATTTACATGGAAATATGCGCAAATGTGGGTTGTAAGGGTTTAAAGCCGAAAAGTCTCACAGAAGAGAAGAGTTCGGAGGAGAAATCCCAAGGAAGGGAGAGTAGTGGGCACCACGTAGGTGTGCTGCCCGGGGGTTTCGTGCATAAATCTCTCATTTCCCGCCCATTAGCTCTGGAGTTAACAGTTCACATCGGGAAGCACTTGGGACTCCAATTTATATTATCAAGTCTCATCAGGATTAAAAGGCTGGAAAGGCAGAGGAAAAAAAAAACCCGAGAGAAGTACAGTTCTTCGGATAATAAATTATTCATGGCTCCTAACTATCGGAGATAATTAAAATTACCTGCTTTCAGCAGATACGCCATTAATGACAATTTCCTCCTTTTTAAAAATAGGCCTATTTCATGCTATCAAATTCAAACAGCTGGATCCGCCATGTACATGCACACAGCCAGATGTTGGCAGAGACCTGTCGCACACGCTCTCCGAATGGTGTTTGTTTCTTAAAGATGTGCAGGCTCATTTGTGAGTCACTCATGCATCTATTTTTTTTTTTAAGATAAGCAAAAGGCACTTTTCAGGTTGCTGAGACCAATTTCTATCCTGTAAGCGGGAGGATAGGCGGGAGACGTGTGCCACACAGTTGTGCTGTTCTGGAGGCCTCACTTCAAAAAGGACATGGATAAAATTGAGAGGGTGCAGAGGAGAGCAACGAGAATGATCCAGGGCCTGGAGACCAAGCCCTAGGAGGAAAGGCTAGGATTTCGGAATGTTCAGCATGGTGAAGAGGAGGTTGAGAGGTGACAGGATTGATCTCTTGAAGTATTTAAAAATCTGTCACTTAGTGGAGGGCAGGGAAAGGTTCCTGTTGGCAGCAGAGGCTAACTCCCAATGGGTTCCCAACCATCTGCCACCTCCAGTGGTCTCAGCAGACTATTAGGGATCCAGGTTCAAAGCAGGCTCACCAGTAGAACCTTGGGGCAGTGGCCTGCTGACCCAATGGGCTGCCTTGTGGTTGGCTGACCGCAAGAGGGCAGGATCCTTTCTCCAGGCTTTGTCATGCTCAGTGTGCAAAATAATGCTGTGGCCAAATTTATGACCAAAGAATGTGGTCGCCTGTGTCCTTCTTGGGGGAGGAGATGTCCCCCTACAAAACAAACCCCAAGGTTTTATGAAACCCTGGTTGAGAAAGCCTAGCTGAAATGCATCCAAAGACACAAGTATTTATTAATTCTGTATTTATTGGACTTATATGCCACCACTCCTGGAACCAGCCAGCCTGTGGTGGCTCACCACCAGTCACAAACCCTTTAGAACAATAATAAAAATCCCCTCCCATCCACCCACAAGAGTAGATCTTGGGTGGTGTAGCAGACAAACTGGACGTGATTGATGCTGTCTTTCTTCCTGTTCTTCTCGCTTCTCAGGGATTTCTAGACATGCTGAACATAAAGCAATAACAAAGAAATCAGGTATGTGCTAGAGCAGTACCTGTTCAAGCCCAATGCCCTGGCTCAGCTGGTGTCTTAGGTGTGCTATAGATAGGGTGAGGCATGACTGGTGAGACCCCTCCTCAATATTCCAGCTGACCAACCTGTGATATAATTGAATGGCAACTCTCCTTTATTCAATCTGCTTCCATTGGAAATACTGTGTTCCCCCACCACCATTCCCCCCTGTGGATTTGGAGATGGATCCATTCAATTCCCCTCCTTATTTCTGCCCCCTTCCCACATGGCTTTTGAAGAAGAAGAAGAAGAAGAAGAAGAAGAAGAAGAAGAAGAAGAAGAAGAAGAAGTAGAAGAAGAAGAAGAAGTAGAAGAAGTAGAAGAAGAAGAAGAAGAGTTGGTTCTTATATGCCGCTTTTCCCTACCCGAAGGAGGCTCGAAGCGGCTTACAGTCGCCTTCCCATTTCTCTCCCCACAACAGACACCCTGTGGGGTGGGTGAGGCTGAGAGAGCCCTGATATCACTGCCCTATCAGAACAGTTTTATCAGTGCTGTGATGAGCCCAAGGTCACCCAGCTGGTTGCATGTGGGGGAGCACACAATCGAACCTGGCATGCCAGATTAGAAGTCCGCACTCCTAACCACTACACCAAACTGGCTCTCCCTTTTTGTCCATGCAGGTCCAATGATCCCCAGCATAGAAACTGTGGTGGGCAAAGGGTTCCCTTCCTTCCCTTTTCCCCAGCAGCAAGGCATGCAATAAACACAAGAAACAAACCGAAAGCCGCATATAGATGTTCGGCACGCCTGTCTAAGATCGACATCAGAACTTGCAGACGGTCCCATATGCCTGTCGCAGCAGGGACAGTTTTTGCTTATCCTTCCCTCTTCTTAATGTTTCCCTGCTAGCAAATTATTTTACAATGAGCTGTAGAGCAAAACCTCCGGAGGCTGCAAGACGGCAGGTGGCCTGCTTAGTCAGTGCCAAAGCCCCTTATGATAATGCAATTGATGTCCATATGTTCCCACTCATTCGCTCTTTCAGAGCAGCCCCACCTTCAGTTGTTCCAGCGTTCCAGAATCCTAGCACAAAGACCTTGATTCATAAAGAACTGGAAAGCCAGGAAGGAAAGATACAGACTGGTTTTGACAGCTAGGCCACATTCTATCCAGTTCAGAAAGCTGATGTGTGTGCTGCAGTGTTCAGAATGACAATCTAAAAGAGATTTCCTGAAATGGACAGTAAAGAAGAAGAGATGGGGTTTTTTTATACACCACTTTTCATTAACTAAAGGAGCCCCGGAGTGGCTTATAGACATCTTTCCCTTCCTCTCTCCAAAATAAGCATCCTCTGAGGGGCCGAGAGAGCTCTAAGAGAAGTGCTCTGTGAGAACAGCTGTAAGAGAAATGTGACTAGCCCAAGGTCACCCAGATGGCTGTATGTGGAGGAAGAGTGGGAAATCAAACCCAGTTCTCTTGATTAGAGTCCGCAGTTCTTTAACCGCTATGCCATGCTGGCTCTCAGAATGCCTGAAAAGATAGAAGAACTAGATTTGAGTCAATAGCATCGTAGGAACCAACAGGGTTTCCAGGGTCTAAGCATTTGAAAGTCAAAACTCGCTTTGTCAAGGGCAAGTAGGAATGGAAGGAGAAGGAGAAGGAGGAGAAGAAGAGTTGGTTGTTATAGCCTGCTTTTCTCTACCCCAAGAAGGCTCAAAGTGGCTTACAGTCTCTTTCCCTTCCTCTCCCCACAACAAGCACCATGTGAGGTAGGTGAGGCTGAGAGAGCTCTGAGAGGACTGTGACTGGTCACAGGCTTCTCATGGAGGAGTGGGGGAATAAACCTGGTTGTCTTGAATAGTTTGTCACTCTTAACTAGGGATTGGTGATTCAGCTAGGATAAGTTAAAAAAAAAATTATTTTGACCTATCTGAACCAAACCAGCCCCAGCATTTAAATGGTCCCAATCGGAAGGGGCTGGATTGTGTTCTGGTGATTCAGCCACAATTCAGCCATTTAAATGCCTTCCCTCCCCCGCTTCCTCAGGCAACACCCAAGAAGGAAGGGGGAGAGAGTGGGGTTCCAAACATCTGATAATGACAGGCTGATAATGATAGGTGTGCCATCCTCTCCCTTTAAATTCCTCCCCAGGTTAAACTTTGAGTGCTCCCCTACCTTTACAGGTAGGGAGAAGGGATTTAAAGGGAGCAGTGGCTTCCTAGGAGCTGATAATTTAAGGCACACTGCTCTTTAAATTCCTCCTCAAGGTAGGGAAAATATAAAGGGAGCAGGTGGCACATCTGTCATTATCAGCTGTTAGGCAGGCACACCCACCCCTTCTCAGATAAAAGAGATACTCTGTACTGCCTGAGGGGGGGATCATGAATCTGTAACCCCCCCCCCCCCAAATGGTACAATTTTTCTTTTTGTGCACATGCCTAGCCTTAACCATTTTACCAGGCTGGCTCTCAATGACACCTCTGAGTCTTTATATCCCATTCTGCGAATACAGGGTCGAAGAAAGGAGTATGGATGCAAAAATTCAGTGTAAAATGTTGTCTGGAACTAAACTAGATTAATAAGTAATTAGTTTCAGCTAGGTTGCTTGATCAGCTTTTCTGAAAACTAGTTAATTTGTATGGTATTTTGCATGAACTGCATGCATTATCATCATGAATTAATTTAGAATCCATCCTACGATACAACCATGAAGAACTCCGCTTGACTAGATCAGTGTGAGGAAGCACCAGTGTAGTGTACTGGTTAAGAGCAGCAGGAAGACTCCAGGCTCAAGAACTGGGTTTGATTCCACACTGCTCTTCCACATGAAGTCTTCTGAGTGACCTTGGGCAAGTCACAGTTCTGTCTGAACTCCCTCAGCCTCACCTACCTCACAAGGTGCCTTTTGTGGGGAGGGAAAGGGAATGCAAATGGAACCTTTTCTAAGACACATTATGGTAGAGACTGCTTAGGGATATAAACCATCTCTTCTATTATTGGTCCATCTAGTTTTACACAGTGGTCAATCCCTCAGATTGGGAAGATGTCTATAAAGCAAAGGTTTTGTGGGAAACATTGATTCTGAAAATTAGGAAGGTGAATCTGAATTTAGAATCATATCTTCTTGGATTAGTTATGCTGGATCATCAAATAAGTGACTGGGGTAATTTCTTGGAATTTAAATGATTACTTCTGGGCATCACCAATGATGGGACAGAAACAACGAGCAGTTGTAAATGGCTTAGCCTTTTCAGTTTTTATTCTTCCCCTGATAAAAATCCCAAGCTATCTGTCTGGATAAGCTCTTCCAAAATATAGAAGGGCATTTATGCTTACGTGTTTGAGCACCTTGCCATGGGCAATGTTGTTAGCAAGGTTTAATGGTATTCCATATGTGAATAGATTCCGTGGATGTGGTACTAATCTAATTGGCCCTATAGATCATATTCTTTTAGTTTGTCCTGAATTTTCAGATTGCAGAACTGAATTGATTTCTTTTTCCTTTCCTTCCACAGGACTTTATCTCTCTAGAAATTAAGTCTTCTTGGTCACTAAACGATGAAAAAAAATAAGTAACTTGGTGTGTGGCTAAAGTGTTGACAGCTATAGTAAAATCATATTGTAATGCAAGTAGTAAATCTTAGGCTTCTCTTTTCGAGTGTGATAGCTCGCAATATATGTGTCTTGAAAACAGAATTAAAAAGAACAGTGGCCCACCCATTCATTACCTTGGAGGCCAACAAAAGAAGGCTCAGATGTCAAGGGCATTTCATGCTGTTGCCTCCTAGCAGCAGACTTTATAAGTTTACTGACTCTGAACATGGAGGTTCTTTTGACTGACCCATTACTGGACTTCGCCTCCATAAATCTGTCTAATCCCCCTTTAAAGCCATTTACACTCAGGACCCCCACTAAGTCCACTGGCAATGAATTCCACCAACTTATTTATGCATTTCCTTTTATTTATCTTGTAGTTATTGCCCATCAACTTCATTGGGTACCTCTGAGTTCTAGTAGTATGGGGAAGAGAGACAGAGACAGAGAGACAGAGAGAGACAGAGACAGAGAGAGAGACTACATCTATACATCTCCATTCCAGACATGATTTTATAAACCTCTGCCATGTTCCTTTGAGCTATCTTTTTTGTACACCTTTGTTGTTGTTAGGTGCGAAGTCGTGTCTGAACCATCGCAACCCCATGGACAATGATCCTCCAGGCCTTCCTGTCCTCTACCATTCCCCGGAGTCCATTTAAGTTGTACACCTTAGCTATCTTTTTTGTTCTACAATTCTAGATTGCAACAGAACACTGGTATTTCAGGGATAGATTCCTGCCCTGGCTGAGCATTACGGGTGTGCATTATGAAATTTCCATGCCAGAGATACATACCAGAAATTGCTGGTTCAGATTGTTACAATGTTTTCCCAGAATGGGAATACAAATCGGGGATTCTTGGGATTTACCAACTCCCTTCCACAAACAATATTTTTTCTTCTTCTTGAGTTTAGATGCTTACCTGTGATGCAACATGCACTTGAGTTTTTCTTTGAATCTACTGATTTCCTGAACAATGGTATTTCTCCCTTCCAATCTGATCCTTGACAGACACTCCAGTCCCCTGTTAAAAGTTCTCCCTAGGGAATAATGGAAAAGCAGAGGTTCATGTTCAATTCTTATTTCCTCCCACTTTGGGTTTTGTGTGTGTGTGTAGGCCATTTTTTTTCCTTTCCAGGTAGGTTAGCTTGGGGTACCTTGTTCTGGATCCCATAGCATTGGACTCATTGGGCTAATTCAGTGGTCCCCAACCTTTCTATCACCGGGGACCACTCAACACTTGACAATTTTACTGAGGCCCGGGGGTGGGGTAGTTTACTCCTCTACTCTCAACCACTGCCCTAACGCTCTCTGGTCGCTATGGTGATATTTAAACATCCCTTCAAAATAAGATACAGACACACCACAACAATGAACATAAGGAACATTTTATTTTCATGGAAATTTTAACTCATGACAATGACAAATCAATGGGAACCCTGAGCTTGTTTCTCTGCAACGAGATAGTCCCATCTGGGAGTGATGGGAGACAATGACACCCGAAGGGTGTTGTAAAGGGCCGGGGGGGGGTGAAGTAAAGGGCCGTGGGGGGGGAGAAGGCATCCTTCGCGGCCCACCTCCAATTAGTCGACGGACCACATGTGGTCCACGGCCCACAGGTTGGGGATTGCTAGTCTAATTGACTCAAAAGCTGGCATTTCTTAATGGACAGACAGTACTGGCTCCCAGGAAATTCTGGTGACATTCCTTTGAAAAACTGCTAGTCCACTCCCATCCTGTAAAAAGCCCTTCCATCTATATATATATATCAGCACCATTATATATATCAGCACTGGTCAGCACCAGTTTTCCCCAAGTGGTCTGTTAAATGGAGGGTCTGTTAAATGGAGCCCCTTGGTCCAGTTACCTTGAAACCTCTGTGTGTGTGTTTAAATTAGAAGGAGCCTCTGTTCTTTGCCATTTGCTGCTGTTATCTTTATAAACACCTTCCTCGGGGCCCCTAATAGATTCCCCATTGAAAGTAGTGGTCCCCAAGCACTGTAATTCGAAAAACCACATGGATTTGTCACATATCCTACACAAACATCAGCAACTATGTAACCCCTGAACCCTGGATATAAAAATATAACCTTTTGGGGGAGACTCCCTGAGAAGATCCCAAAAATTTCAGTGTCTTAAGAATTATATTTCTCAGGGTTTCCCAGTGGGATGAAAAGAAAACAAATTACAGAAGCCTTCCTATTACAGTAGCTTTCAGGAAGCCTGGCTTATTGCTTCTCCAGGAAAACAGCATGTGCTAGCTCGCGCCAAATGCTCCTCCCCAATCGACGTATGAAGCCTGTAGAAGAAATTCACCATCTGGTCCGTGACATCCTGCACCATCCATACTGATGTGTTCAGATCATGTTGCCAACAGGGGTGGACAACTGTTCAACTGGGCAGCCAAAGGCAGCATTGGACCGTCAGCAACCGGACAAGTGATCTGCAGGGGGAAGAGTGATCAGGCAGAAGGATAATGGCGCAGACGTGTAGTGGTGCCGATTTTATGTGCAGATGACATCAGCAGGATATTAAGTCACAAACCAGCAGGATGCCCATAAACTATATTTATGGGGAGTCGCTTACACATAACAGATGAAATCACAGCGCTATCTACCTCTCTGTGCCAGGGGCTTGAAATGGGCCTGTCTTCTGGGGCTTGTCAAAGACACAGAGCTACTGTTGGCTGACTGTCCAAATGACGGTCATGAACCTTTTCTCTTAGTACTTGGGAGAGGTATCCCAGTCTCTCCGCTCCCAATTTCTGTGCACAGCGTGGCTCCTGGATTCCACTGTGGCCAGGCCTAGACTACCTCCTGGGCTCTGTCGCTGCCAAGCCCAGAGCGGCTCCCAGATTCTGCCTCAGCCATGCCCAGATTTGGAGCAACTCCCAGACGTGACTGCAACCAGCTGTCCAGAACAAAAGTAAGTCGGTTGCCTTCACATAAGCAGAGAATGCTCTTTTATTTTGGATAGGATTTCCCACCACCACCACCACCCAATATATTTTTTTAGGTTTTCAGATTTTCCCTTCAAACCTGAGAGGATGGTCACCTAAGTTTGTAGGTTCTTATATGCTGCTTTTCTCTACCTGAAGGAGGCTCAAGGTGGCTTACAATCACTTTCCCATTCCTCTCCCCACAACAGACACCCTGTGGGGTGGGTGAGGCTGAGAGAGCCCTGATATCACTGCTCGGTTAGAGCCGTTTTATCAGTGCTGTGGTGAGCCAAAAGTCACCCAGCTGGTTGCATGTGGGGGAGTGCAGAATTGAACCTGGCTCGCCAGATTAGAAGTCCACACGCCTAACCACTACACCAAACTGGCTTATGACTTGAAGCATTTGCAAATTTGTTGCACGGACATTCTAGCCTAAATTGAAAAGACCTTAATGATTGGTTCATGCCTGAATTCCTGTTGAATGAGTTTGCATTCTGTTTTTTGGCACAGTTGAATGAGGCCAGCTCAACTGTTGACCATGTTAGGCATGCCATTCACGGTGCTCTTACTTTTGCAGGGTGTAAAAATGGCCCATGATAAGTAGTATCCACTTATGGACCCAACAAGGGGCTTACAAGAAACAAAGGTGGTTTGCCATTGCCTTCCTCTACAGACTCATCCTTGGTGGTCTCCCGGCCTGATGAAATGCTCTGCCAGAAGAGAGAAGGGGTCTCCAAAATGTCAAGCAGTTCTGGTGGGCCTGCAAAACTGAGCTATTCCACCAGGCCTAAGGGTTGACGACAGATGATATCATGAAATGGTGGCCTGCCCACTGGAAACACCAACTGGAAACACCCTTCAATACATAGCTCTCCAAACACTAGCATAGCCTTTCTCAACTTTTTTACTCATGATGAACCCCTGAAATACTCTACAGGCTTCGAGAAACCCCCAGAAGTAGTGGGACCATGCACAATATGGTTGGGGAGCATAGTACACAGGGCCCCTCTCTTCCCACCCTCTCCAGGCCCATCATGATCCCATGGGGGAGGAACAGGTCAACATAAGCATATATGGTCATATCACCCAATAAATGTATAACAATTAAAAAAAAAAAAGAATGAACTCCAACCCATTCGGCCCCTTCTAGGGCCATCAAGAAACCCCAGGGTTTTTTTTGCAAAACCTTGATCAAGAAAGTCTACCATAGTCTATCTCCATAGCAAGATGAATAATCGGAGTTGGTATTACAAATGATCCGTTATTTTATCGATGTATGAGTTTACTATTTATTTTGTATTATTTTAAATATTGTTAACTGCCCAGAGCCAAAAGAGATGGAGAAGTATATAAATAAAATATTTATTTCTTAAAGCACCAACTCTGTTAGGTTACCTAGATTGTGACATACCATGCCATCTTCCCTCCCAGTGTGTATCTTGCAGTGGTCCCCAACCTTTTTCAGGTCGGGGACCGGGGGGGGGGGGAGAGGGAGGCGCAGGTACCAATGCGCTGATGGGCACAAACACACAGGCAGGCAGCTCCACGCCTGTGCGCTTGCGTCCGCCGGTGCCGGCGCCTCTCCCTCCGCAGCTCGGCGCTCGCTGTGCCAGGGCCCGGGAGTGCAGCAAACATCCGCTGGTGCACCAGCGCCTCCCTCCCCCCCGCCATACCTGGTACTGAGGGCTCCTCGGACTGGTACTGGTCTATGGCCTGGGGGTTGGGGAAGACTGCCTAGAGTTCATACAGTCACTGGGCTAGAACTAGGACTACTGCAGAAATGCAGGAGACACTCAGTTCAATGGATGGGTCCTTTCAGGTATGCATGCCCCATAGCACACTAGCAATCCTGTTATGGGAGGTCAGAGCATCCGGGCATGTAGCTGTAGAATATAGGTGAGCACACTGTTACAATTGACAATTATATAAATAAATGTTTATTTGCAACAACTGTTTTTTTTTCTTTTGATTTTATGCCTGTGAACATAACACAACCTGTTTGTAGATTGTATCCCAAGGTAGGAGTCCACTTTTGGATTTTGTCAAAAGAAAGTTACACCTTTCTGACAAAATGAGACTTACCACAGCTGCATGTGGATGTCGTGGAGGGCTGGCTGAAGGCAGATCACCTCAGAGGCAGCACGCATGGCAGCAAGAGGTGGGGCAGGACCCATGGCACCTATAAAGACACCACGTGCTTGGGTCCTGGACTTTTCACATGGGACACCATGTAGATGTATAAACAGCCTTGTTACAGAATTTGAGGTGGATGTTTCACAGTTAATATTTCATTACAGTTGTGGGTTTGCATGAGACAGAATATGTTGGCAGGGAGTCTAGTGTGTGATCAGACTCCCTGGGGTTAGGGCCTCCTTATGAGGTAGCATGTAAACGAGTGTTGCTGACCTGGCAGGGCAGACAGGCTCTCATTCCCAGGTGGCCTGGGGGGACAACCAACTGAGGTCTGTGCCCAGTTGGCTTCCTCATACAGGTCACTTCCCTTAGTGGTGGACTCCAGTAGGCAAGGGGATCTGCTCTCCCAATGGGGAACAGTGTGGATCCCATGGGGTGTCTCTGGACTATGTGGGTTTTGGTGCAGACCATAATGCCCTCCTGCAAGTCAAAGCATGGTACAGTCCATCATTGTAAATATATTCTCTTAAATCAGCGTATTTGGGGCAGGAAAACCTGAGCAAATAAGGCATAACTCCTCTGTGCAGTTGCGATCTGATCTCTCTCCTGAGGCATTTTATAAAAGCAGGCAATTAAAGTTTTGCAACAAAAATCAAATTAATGATAGCTGAAATCCCCTTTCCCAGGGGTAATCTCTTTATTGTAGGTTTGTTATGATTTTATTGTGTATTGTACCACTTCAGGTACTCTTTGGAGAGTAGCAGTTTGGATAACTGTTAACAGATGAGGTTTAGGAATGCATGCAAAAGCTGGACCCTGGAGAAGGAAGACAGGAGAATAAATAAGAATAGATGCTTTCGAATTCTGGTGTTGGAGACGAATGCTGCAAATGCCATGGGCAGCCAAAGTTACCATCAAGATAGTTTTAGAGAGGAGCAAACTATTAGAAGGGAAGATATTACAACTAAAGCTCACTTACTTTGGACACATCATGCGATCAGACTCGTTAGAAAAATAATTAATGCTGGGCATGGTCAGTGGCAAAAAGAAACGTGGTCGCCAAAGGATCCGCTGGCTCGACTCGATCAAAGCCGATACAGGGATGACCATGAACCAACTGAAAGAAGCAGTCAGACACAGGGGTGCATGGCGAAGATTTCCCTATAGAATCGCCGAGGGTCGGACACGATGGAACGGATAACATCATCATCATTCCAGAGGGTGGGGTATTAGGAAGAGTTTGTTGCATACACAGTTGGCAGGCTCACTTTTCAGATTCATAATGTGTTCTGAAATTATCTAATTTTTGAGTATAAAGTAAGAGTTTGAGATTTGAAAACTGCTTCTAACCTCCTTCCACCCCCCCCGCCCCCCTTCTTTTTTAACAATATAGCACAGATAAGGACTTTGCATAGGACTGGCTGCAATCTTTAAAAACAAAAACAGGATAAGACAGAAACCTGATTAAAATAACTTAGTCTCAGCCATGAACTCACCAGAGATCCCCAACCTATACTAAATAGGTATGTTTCAGTAGTCTGATGGTATTGGGATATTTGGTTAATATAGAAGAGTTTTGCCCAGTCATAGATGTCGGATAAATAGAAGTCTGCAGTAAATCAATCTCCCAAGTATATTGCAAAAAAGATAAACTTAAATTTATTCAAGTGAATCTAGTTTACTTTTTATTCATTTTAAATATTTATTTAATTTGCAATCAAAAGAAGAGAAAGAAACCCACTCTAAGCAGTCCTTTCCCCATCATAAATGACCAGCTTGTCCAGCGCCATGTGTATGGGAGTATGAAGGCATTGCTTCTGCAGGAGAAGCCTGCTGTGATAGACCCCCTTTCACACTTCCTTATACTGAGGTAAGAATTCTCCCTTCAAAAATAGATTGTTGTTCCCTCACTGACTTAGCTGCCCTTGTCGCATATTTTCTTTGTTGCAAAAGAAAGTGGACTGTCTCGCTCTGTAACTGACAGTAAATTTGGCTTTAACTCAGCCCTGGAAATGTGTGGGAAGGTGCAAGACGCCTCTTCTCTAAAACCTTTTCAGAAGGGCACTGAGACGAAGGAAATCCAACCAAAACAAAAGGTTTGATTTAACATAACAGGGAGGGATAGATCGAATAAGGAGACAAAGTTCTGTTGCAAAATCAGCTATTATACAGTTTGCAGAAGCTGTATTTTAGACTTTAGAGAGGTATAGAAACTTCTTTCTTAGTTTCTGAGTTCTTCTCACTGAGACCCATTATGCATGGTGGTGGTGGGCCACTGCCAGCTTCCTGCAGCAGGGAAGCAGGTCTCACTGCTTCTCATGTCCTGATGGGGGAAAATTTCCCCCACTGGACATGGTCAGCTTCAGATTTCAGCATGTACATATCCCAGCCAAGGTGGAAAGTTTCTGCTGCATTTCTCTGCACCAGTGGGTGGGGGTGTGGCAGGGCAGCGGGCTTTACTTCCATGAGGGTGGGATTGGTTTGGTTTCTAGAAGGCAGATATCCTCTGCTGGTACTCAATCTCCCTTCTTAGAATCACGAGCTTCCTTTACAGTGTATTGAATCAGGTATCTGAATCAGGTTTGTTTCCACACCAGTCCTAGGAAATCCTCAACTGATTTTCCCTTTTTAACTGAGCAGGGATTCTTTTCTCTCTAGAATATTTCTTCTTCCTTCCTTTGGCCTGATTTGGGAGTCTCACAAAACTGCCTATATCCCTCTGCCAAATATCAGTCCCATTTCTCCCATTGTGTAAAACTAAATTTAAGCCAGACTATTAGTCAAGAATGGTTCCTCTAACTAAAATTCTCCACAGATTAGCTATAGGTAAGGCACAGACAGGTCTTCTCTAGACACAGATTCTCTTGCTGGCCAATCAGAACACTTGGAGTAGCCTGTCAATGAAGTATAAATAGAAGTCTGCAGAACCTAGGGAGAATGGTGGCAAGGAGACCATTTTTGATGCAGTTATCTAGCTGGTCTCCACCATCTCCACCAGACATCTGTCCTAGCAAGAACTTAGTAAGTTAGACATCTACATTGTAAGGAAATCCTCAATAAAATTGTCCACAGTTGAAAAGTAAAATCCTGGCAGTGGGTTAACAGAAAGATAACAGCCTTCTTGAACTAAGAATGCAGATTGCCTTTGCAGTGAGGTTGACCTCTTTGGCAGAGGGTTTTGTGCTTTCCCTCCCCCATTCTCTTTATGCAGAATATGCACACTTCTATAAAGTTCTCTGAACAGCGGTATTCATCCCTGGCAAGTATATCAGGAGCTCTGCAAAGTGCATTCCAAATTGCAAATGGACAGTTCATCATCTCCTAATCTTCATCGGTCCTTGGCTGGAAAGCCTTTCTCAATTGCAACTCTTTATGCCAAAAGTGACAAAGTCACAAGCCATGCTCAGCCTTTTCTGTTGTTTCTAGTGGTGGAAAGAGGAAACTCGCCTTGTTAAACGGTCCTTGCTTTCTCTCCCTACGTTCTGCCGCAACTAGAAAAAAAATGGACTGATTCGTGCAAAACATTTGTCTTTGGAGGCTATGCAACACCAAGACAACAACAATCTGCTCCTGGACCAACACTGTACAGATCACCAGCTAACACAAAACCAAAGAGGAAGAAAGTAGCAATTGGTAGCAATGGTCCAGCCTGGATTATGTGACCCTATAACTCTCCATCCTCTGCCGGTAGCCAAGGGAGACCTGGTAACTCTAATTTCTTGCCTCTCTTTCCATTGGGAACTCAAAGCAGCACACCATACAACAGCATGGCTGCCAAGAGGGGCGGAAAGGGTTTATAGAACAAGCTATCTTTGCTCCAGAGAACCTTTCTCTGCTCAGAGTCAGGCAGAGCATCGCTGCTGCACAGGGTCTGTTTAAATGTGCTCTGGGTTAAATGTAACTCTGTATCCCCAGGAAAAAGAAACTAATTTGAGGATGATAAACATTTCCCACTAGCGCATTTTAATTATCGATCCTTTTAATAATATCTCTGCTCTATTATTTATTGGGCTCTAAAGGGGTTCTCCGTTTCAAGCCTGCCCAGTGTTAACGACATATTACACCCCAGATTGATTTGTTGATGGATATGAAAGCTGACAGTTTTGTAAAGGGAATGCAATACATTCTAATTGGCTTTTGAACGATGGCGCCCGATTTGCCTCTTCATGATTTATTCTTACTTTGTTTTCATCCCAGGCTGTGATAGTCAACTGTAGCTCTTCATGATAGAGACAAATGTAAACATTTTAAAGAATGTCAGAAGAGCCCTGCTAGCTCAGACCCAAGTCCAGCAAGTCTAGAAGATGATTTCTAACAGTAGCCAGATTGATGATTTTGGGAGGCTCACCACAAGGGCACTGATATTATATGTCTCCCAACAACTGCTTGTCCTGAAAATGGAGGTTCTATTTCTCCATCATGGCTAAAAGACTCCTCTTGGTATAGTGGTTAGGCGTGCGGACTTCTAGTCTGGCAAGCTGGGTTTGATTCCCTGCTTCTCCTCCACATACAACTAGCTGAGTGACCTTGGGCTCACCCCAGCACTGATAACGCTGTTCTGACCAAGCAGGAATATCAGGGTTCTCTCAGCCTCACCCACCTCACAGGGTGTCTGTTGTGGGGAGAGGAAAGGGAAGGCGACTGTAAGCTGCTTTGAGACTCCTTTGAAGAGGGAAAAGTGGCATAGAAGAACCAACTCTTCTTCATCTTCAGTAATATCAGGGCTCTCTCAGCCTCCCCTCCCTCATAGAGTGTCTGTTGTGGGGAGAGGAGAGGGAAGGCGAAGGGAAGACGCTTTGAGACTCCTTCGGGGAGAGAAAAGCGGCATATAAGAACCAAATCTTCTTCTTCTTCTTCTTCTTCTTCTTCTTCTTCTTCTTCTTCTTCTTCCTCGTGCATAAGTGCAATCCTTTACTCAGGACATCAAGTAGCTCTTCATTATTGTATCATGTAGTTATGAGCTCTGTTAAGTCAAACAGTGGGTAAAGGGATGCTTTTGTTTGATCAACCCTGGTCAAATTCTGAAGGTGGTGCCAATGACTTTTATTGGATTAGTCTGGCATAGGGTGGGAAAGACAGTTTCCCCCTGCTTCGTTCCTAAGAACAGAAACATTTTGTGGTGCCCTATTGCCGTCTCCTTCAAACCTCAGGTGAACAAAACATTTCACCATCTTGCCAAGTAGCAAAGACCTGTCTGGCCCATTATGCACGGAGTGGAAGGTCCGCATTCGGGGTGGAATGGTGGTGGCTAAAATCACCAATTATGCATGCTGCAGGCGGCAACCGGGCACAGAGTCAATGTATGCCACCAAAAAAGCTGCGTTAGCGAGATGCGGAAGAAAGTGGAGCTTCCCGGGACCAGGGCGCAACCAGAAGCGGCTCCGGAGTAGCCGCATGCATAATCGGATACTCTGGGTTTTGCCACCGTTGCGTTCCATCCCGTGCGTAAGCGGTTTGCTTCGCTTCTTCCTCCTCCGCGTTCTCCATGCCGCCGTTTCAGCGGCCGTGCATAATAGGCCTCTGAGATGCAGGAGTATTAAAACCATGATGTTGAAAGGATAACAGTATTTTGCTCACTTTACACAATTTTGCAGAATAGTTGAACAGGAGCAGTATCCGGTCTCCAAAATAACTGAACAAAGTGGCTCTTTAAAAAAGTGGTGAGAAAATAGATAGAATTCCCTTCCCCCCACCATGAATTTTTCACATACAGCTTAAGCGAGAAGCCAATTCTCCCAGCTGTTTTTTTCCTACCTGACAGCACCCCTGCCCCCAATGTTGTTTCCCAGATTACTTCACTTCTCCAAACAATTGGACTGCAGTAGCTTTCTCTGAACCACAGGCTCCTCCTTCCCCCGCAGGGAGTAACATCCCCAGCCAGACTTGAAGCATCTGGAGATCCCCTGCTTCTTTTCCCGCTTCCTCCTTCAGGCCATTTTGATGCCTGCCTAGGATGAGATACTGACCTTCTAGAGCAGGAGTAGTCAACCTGCCCCTGCCGTCCCACCAAGACCTAATCTTCGAGAAACCATGTTGTTGCGGCCTCCTTCTTTATGTGGGTGTTGGGGGCGGTCTTCTTTCACAACCTCCAGGACCTGCTCACATTCTGTGATCCACCAGAATGACAGCTTTAAAACTGATACCCTGGAATTCTAGATCAGGGGTAGACAAACTGTGGCCCTCCAGATGACCATGGACTACAATTCCCACGAGCCCCTGCATTTGATCTCCTCTCTCACTCTCTGTCTCCTGCCCTCCCCACCACAGATCCACCAACCAGTTACCGCCGCCAACCATCAGCAGCAAACCTGAGGGATGGTGAGGAGGAAAGGCAACTTGCAGGGCGGTTGAGTGGGTCAATATCCTACCGCCAGAGGACTCTGCAACATGCCAGGCAGAGTTTCCCTTCTGCGGAGGAGAAGGCAGTGGTGGCTAGAACAAGCCCCCACCCCGATGCAGCAGGTGAGCCAGCACATTGTCAGGGACTGCATCTCCACACAGGCACCATGCCCAGCTTGGTGACAGTGGCTTCGCTGCTCAGATGCCCAGCTTCTCATTTATAACCACCCACTCACAGCTCTTTCCTTTGCCCCTCTATATCCTGGGTGCAGATGGGCAGGGAGGTGCAGAGGCCAGGGAGACTGACATGGATCCAGGCTTCCTCGTGGCCCAGGATGGAGCTTCTGCAGCAGCTGCCTTGGGAAGCAGAGGAGCTAAGCAAGCATTCTGCCCTTGTCCTGCCAAGGGGACCCATCCTTTCCATTCTCTTCACTGTGCCATGTAATTTCCATGAGGGACTTCCATTGCATCACCAAGGACGAAGGTGCCCCTAAAGATGTTTTCACATCAAAAGGTAATGCTATACCTGGAGACTAGCCTGTACTTGGAAGCTAAACATACTTGGATAGTACATGGATAGTACTTGTTGCAACAGCATATGGTTGTATGGTCCCCCTGGTCACCAATGGGGCATGGGGGGGACATAGTTTTCATTTCCAGGTCATGAAACTTCTAGAGAATTGGGAGTGGAACTAGGGGGGCTGGGACCTTGGTGAGGTATGCAATGCCATAGAGTCCACCTTGCAAAGTATCCATTTATTTCAGGGGAACTAATCCCTGTAGTTTGGAGATGAGCTGTAATTCCAGGGGATCCCCAATCCCCACCTGGAGTCTGGCACCTCTAAATACAGAGCTTGGCATTTTCTGATGAGTAAAGGCAGATTTGGCCAGGTTAGGTGCCAGGAACTGGCAGATTTCATTTTGGAGGGATGTTGACTGATACCAGTCTTGGTGGTTTAGAACTCCAAATGCTACACATAATGGGGGGAAATGGATGCTTTGGAGCAGGGGTAGTCAAACTGCGGCCCTCCAGATGTCCATGAACTACAATTCCCAGGAGTCCCTGCCAGCTTTCGCTGGCAGGGGCTCCTGGGAATTGTAGTCCATGGACATCTGGAGGGCCGCAGTTTGACTACCCCTGCTTTGGAGGGTGGACTCAATGGTATTGTATTCCACTAAGATACTTCTCAGGCTCTATCCCCAAATCTCTGAGAGTATTCCAACCCTGAACTGACAGTCGTAACTCCCCCCCCCCGCCCCATCCTCTGCTGGGGACCAGGGGGAACTTGGCAAACCCCTCCATATTCGATCCACCCAAATTAATTGAGCCTCACCCCCCCCCCATCAGCCAAAGCCCATTTCTGTCCCGGGAACACACTCACCCCTTGCTCTGCTGGCACATGTTTTTGTAATCCCAAATTGACAGCTCAAAAAAGATTTCATACAATAAACCAGGGATGAGCAAACTGTGGCCCTCCAGATGTCCATGGACTACAATTCCCATGAGCCCCTGCCAGCGAATGCCCACCTGTTCAGTAAACCAACTTTCTTTCAACAATACTCTACTATACAATCTGACCGTCTTGCTGAAAGGATGCTTTTACCCCACCGCTTTCCACGAGGCAGAACCAGTCTTTCCTAAATCAAGCCAAAGAGACATTTATCAAGCTTCCCCCCTCTCAAAATCAGTAAATAAATAATTTCAACCAACCTGCATGAAATGAAATCGGATCAATTTATTCACGCCATAAAACAGCAGCAGGCAAGCACAATTAAAACCATGAGACAATATTAGGTGTGGCTGACATGAACGCCATTCTTCCATCCATCATTCGGAAGAAGATTGAACACCACGAACAGATGTCGGGTCCTTTACCAAAGGAATATGACAGACGTTTTAGAAACCTTGCATTCTTCCCTGCAACCAGCCTTCAGGGTAGGGGCTCCCAAAGTGGGTGGTATGTTCCCCCGCCCCCTGGGAGTGCTGGAAGAAATGAGGAAATTGGGGACAGTAGGGGGCAGCAGTCTGATTCCCTTTTCCTAGTGAGAAATGTTCCAAAGTGGCTCGCCATTTTCTACTTCTGGGTAGTAGAGACCCTGGACTTCCTTGGTGGCCTCCCTCCACGGCCAACCCTGCTTAGCTTCCTGAAGACACCCACAACTTCAGAAGGTGGGCTGGACAGGATCACATTCTTGATGAGCTCCTTCTCCTCCTCAAACTCTGTCCTTCCCAGGCTCTACCTCAGATCTCCAGGAATTCCTTAACCCAGGGTTGACAACCCTTCCCCAAAAGTCTCCATCCTTGGGAGGCTGGAAAAGCCTTCTCCTGCTTGCTCTTGGCAATGGGATTGTCTATTAATTCTTTCTGTCTCTGTCTCTCTCTGTGTGTCTCTCGTCATTCCCCATCTGTCTTTCTTCCCTATGAGGACGTAAAGTGGTCTTTACAAATGACTTTTACAAAGAACTTGTGTTTTTTTTTCTGACTAAAATATGGCTACAGCAGAACAACCAGAAATGAAGGGTAAGGTAGCATGTTCTGAATTTGCAGTAGACCTGATACCAGGAAAGAGGTATGTTTTCATTATGTCTGCTTGGGGGGCACTGGGAATGTAGCCTGGGAGCAAGGGGGCAATAAGCCAATAAAGTCTGGGAACCACTGCTTCAGGGTCTTTCCTTTCTTTTATGTAGCCTGCCAAAAAATAATCTTGCTCCTCAGCCAACGTTGGCTGCGGGTATAAAATTGAAGTTTTCTCCCCCTCGTCACCACTGTCTAAATTGAGGGATGCTTTATATTTCCCCAATTCAGAAGGCTCATTAAAGTATGAAAGGTACTCAGATAACAAGCTGATGTATGGCATGGCCGGGGGTGGGGTTGGGGGGAGGTTATGCATAAGTAAACAGACCATTACAAATTGTTTTACCATCTTGGGCACATTTGCCACTGCAAATTGCCAGGATGGCACAGGACGTCCTTATTTGCATCTTCTTGCGGAGAGATACCATCAGCGGGAGGCTTCGAAATGTCAGCTGTAATTAAAAATGTAATTTTCAAAGACATTTCACAGTTTATTCACAAGGAGAATGGCTTTCTAGCCTCTGAACTTTTAAGCTGCTTGGCTGAGTCAAAGAGTTGGAAGTTTCCTTTTGAGTCCTCGCTTTCCTCACACGCATAGCCGGGCCCCTGTCAGGTTGGCAAGTTGTCTGGAAAGCATGAGCTAATAAAGGGAAGAATCCAGAAAGTGCGGAAAGGTGACCCCCCTCCCCTTCTGGCTTTCCTCAGTGCGACTCATGGCTGCAATATTTTCATCTTATAAATTCTCTGACCATACTGTTTAGTTGAAGAGTAGAGTAGAGGTGATGAAACGATTGGGCCGAAACAAACACTAAGGAGCCCTGTGAAGTCCTCTTGTGGGTTGGTTCTTCAGGAAGGACATGAAGCTGCCTTATACTGAATCAGAGCTTTCATCCACCCGAGTCAGTATTGTCTATTCATACTGGAAACTGCTCTCTGGGGTCTCAAGTGGAGGTTTCTCACATCACCTACGACCTGGTCCTTGAATTGGAGGTGCTGGGGATAGAACCTGGGGCCTTCTGCATGCCAAGCAGATACTCCACCACTGAGCCAAAGCCCCTTCCCATGATGACTGTCCTTGGCCAAAGGCATGTAGAATAAGCAAAGAACTGCATGCTGCCTCTGCTCCCTCCCCCCGGGGATATGTAGGCAGCACCAAACAGCCCTTATGCCCTTCACAGAAATGCAAATCCCATATGCCGCTGACAGACTTTGTTCACGCTCGTTAAAGTAACCTGAGTCGGTGGAACGCGTTCTGCTGTTTTGTGAGCAGCAGAACCATCTTAGACACGTGTAGTCAAACTGCGGCCCTCCAGATGTCCATGGACTACAATTCCCATGAGCCTCATGGGAGGCTCATGGGAATTGTAGCCCATGGACATCTGGAGGGACATCTGGAGGGCCGCAGTTTGACTACCCCTGATCTTAGAGAACAGTCCATAAATCCTCTCATGTGGGAGAACAAGATTCACGATCCCTCGACAATAGTGCACTTTCTGTTGTTGGATCAAAACTCTTAAGCAACCGAAGCTCTTGCGAAATTCCTCCTCAGGATTTTCTTCAAACAAATTGGGAATTGTACAATAAAATCAGAGTCCAGTAGCACCTTTAAGAACAACAAAGATTTATTTAAGGCGTGAGCTTTCGAGTGCAAAGAATCTTCCTCACACTATGAACTTCCATCATGACAGTGGCAATATAAAGCAAAAATTAATTGGGATTTGAAAACCTTGTCTTTTAGCACAAATGCTTTTTTATGATTATGCCAGTAAAGGTGCTTTGACTTTGACAAGCTGGAAAGCAGGCCAAGCTATGAAGGTGTAACAATTAGAAGAACAAATGTCTAGGGCAGGGGTAGTCAAACTGCGGCCCTCTAGATGTCCATGGACTACAATTCCCATGAGCCCCTGCCAGCAAATGCTCATGGGAATTGTACTCCATGGACATCTGGAGGGCCGCAGTTTGACTACCCCTGGTCTAGGGATTTGCTCCCTCCTACAATGGTCAGCCTATTTATTTTACTACTGGTGGGGCAGCCAGGAAGGCTCCAGCAAGAATGCCCTTCAGATACCTGGTCCCAAGCCATGTAGGCTTGGGACCAGGTATCAACGACAAAGCCAACATCTTGAACTGGGCTCGAGGGCGGATCTAAAGCTCGCTTGCTTTGGACACGTCATGGGATCAAATTTGCTAGAAAAATCATGAATGCTCAGCATGGTCAGTTGCAAAAGGAAACGTGGTCGCCAAAGGATCAGCTGGCTGGACTCGATCAAAGCCAACAGAGGCACGACCATGAACCAACTGAAAGAAGCAGTTAGAGCCAGGGACTTTCCTATAGAATCACTGAGGGTCGGACATGACTGAATGGATAACATCATCATCATCATCTTTTCAGTAGTTGGCGCTGACCGGCAGTCTGGCACAGCATCCTGCGTTAGCTTCAGCTTACAAGAGGTCTTCTTGGGTTGCTCCAAGTCAAGCACCCTGCAGTAGTCCAGTCTGAAAATGTGACTATGTCATGGGTCACTGTGGCTAGGTCTGACTGAGCTGGGAACAGGGGCAGCAGATACGCCAGCCAAAGCTGGGCAGGAGCGAACTACTGCAGCCACCTGGTTTTCTCAGGTGACTGCTGTGTCAGGCCACATTCCCAAGCTGGGGGCCTGGATTTTCTCCTTTTCTAAAAATAACATATAGTTATATAGATATAGTTATATAGATATAGATATGGATATGGATATAGATATAGATATAGAAAGCCTCTTGTGGTGCAGAGTGGTAAGCGGCAGAAATGCTGTCTGAAGCTGTCTGTCCATGAAGTTGGGAGTTCGATCCCAGCAGCCGGCTCAAGGTTGACTCAACCTTCCATCCTTCCAAGGTCGGTAAAATGAGTACCCAGCTTGCTGTTGGGGGATAAAAGAGTAATGACTGGGGAAGGCACTGGCAAACCACCCTGTATTGAGTCTGCCATGAAAACGCAGGAGGGCGTCACCCCAAGGGTCAGACATGACCCAGTGTTTGCACAGGGGATACCTTTACCTTTTAATAGATATAGATAAGGGCCTCTTGTGGCGCAGAGTAGTAAGGCAGCAGACATGCAGTCTGAAAGCTCTGCCCATGAGGCTGGGAGTTTGATCCCAGCAGCCAGCTCAAGGTTGACTCAGCCTTCCATCCTTCTGAGGTCAGTAAATGAGTACCCAGCTTGCTGGGGGGGGTAAACAGTAATGACTGGGGAAGGCACTGGCAAACCACCCCATATTGAGTCTGCCATGAAAACACTAGAGGGTGTCACCCCAAAGGTCAGATGACCCAGTGCTTGCACAGAGGATACCTTTACCTTAATAAATATAGATGTATTTGTTTATTTTTAAGTAATAGAAACCAATATATAAAAGAGAAGTGATACGGAAAAAGGGAAGGATTAGATAATACATATATAACAAATAATATAAATGACAAAAGACCAATCCTTATGGCATTAAACTATAATAAAGAATGTTTTCAAATGATGCCCTTTCTTGAGTTTTCTCAATATGTTTGTTTCACAACGTCAATACAAGTGGTGATATAAGTTGGCCAACAGCTCAAAAGTGTATGGGGATCCTGGTCCAAAAAGATGAGGTCCCCATTTTAAGCTTGGGATTCATTACCATTTTGAGCCATTGGCCAAGTTATGTTACTACTTGAATTGAGGCTGTGAAACAAACATGATGAGATTAATTGTACTTAAAGGAAGAGAAGAGTTGCCCCTGTGGAAAAGATAGTCGAAAGCAGATGGTATCTAGAAAACTGTTCTGGCTGACATCCTTGGAATGAAATAAACTAAAAGAAAACTCAAGAAAGGACATTGTTTGAAAACATTCTTCGTTATTGTTTAATGCCATAAGGATAGGTCTTTTTCTTCTTCTGGACATAGAGCAAATGTCACTGGGGGAGTGGGAAGGTGTAATTGCAAATTACTTGCATTGTGCAGAGGGTTGGACTAGATGACCCTTGAGATCCCCTCCAGCTCTGTTCCTGTGTCACTACTCTACATCCCAGAATGCCAGTGATTCAATTTGAAAATGCAATATATTTGAAAGGAGCCCATACAGAGAAATTATTCTCCCCATTCTTTTATTCCCTGAACATTTCGAGTAAGCCTTCCAAAGTGGGTTCTTCCCCCACCCACTTCTTTGGGCATTCGGTAGTCTGGTCACACTGTCTATTAAAGCCAATATAAATGATAAATCAGCATTCTAAGTGAACTGCAGATGGCTGCAAGCACATCAGTGGGAGGTCTTAAAGGGGCAAACCCTGTGTACATCTTAAGGCAGGGGTAGTCAAACTGCGGCCCTCCAGATGTTCATGGACTACAATTCCCACGAGCCCCTGCCAGCATTCGCTGGCAGGGGCTCGTGGGAATTGTAGTCCATGGACATCTGGAGGGCCGCAGTTTGACTACCCCTGTCTTAAGGGTTGTCACAATCGAAAGGGACGCATCACCTGGACCGCTTATGCACTGGGAACTTCACTGGCCCATCCCCCTATCAGGAGAACAGACAGGGCATGGATAAGGTGCACCAGACCAAGTGCTCCCCCATGTGGATGCAGGAAGACTTGGAGCAACCTGCCATGACTAAAACTCCAGCCTGCAGCCCGGCATGAAACCTCCAGTGCATAAACGGTCCTGTAGGCGCATTGCTGAGTCACACACTGACCCCTGGATGACTGGGACTGTCAAAAGGAGGACGGCTCGTGACTGCCCATGGGCAGACTAGCAACTGATACGAATGTAATGATCTTTGCTCAAATATATTAATAATAAAACTTCCTCGTGTTTCCTTTAATACCCCCCCCCCCCCGAACACACACACAGCATTACAAGCCTCCACATAAAATTACATAACTGAGCCCAGCAGCTTTCATTTCATCCCCGTGCCTTCGTTTCTCAGCGGGAAACCTCTCTTCCTAGCGCAAATTCGGTAATGAGAAAGTAATAGGTTGAGTTTTAACCATATCGATCTTCTAAATCTCATAATTGCGAAACGTTTAGCGCCGTCTGAGCGACAAGATAGCTCAATCAGGCCGGAGAGGAGGGCAGGATACAATTTCATGGCAGAGGCAGAGCTGGCCCGCCAACACGATTGCAAAAACGACATTTGAAAATGGCAAGAGAAGCAGCCGTGGCCGGGAGCCGCACCAGAATTCGGCGCAACGGCCATTGGCATTTTGAAAGTGTAACCCATCGATTCCTGGTGACAAGAGAGATGACAAAATGGCTGGGAAGACGATCAGTCATGGACACAGGCCTGGAGCAGGTAACTGTGACTATTTTGCTGGAATCAACCGTTCTCTCTGGTTACTGCTAAAGTGTGCTTCTTGCTTTCTACAGGAGCTTAAAGAAGGAAAAGTGGGTTTTCTGATTCTTCTCTAGCTTCCAGGCCTCAGCAGACTGGGTATACCTCAGCTTTCAGCTCTCAATCTATCACAGTTGTATCCTGATTGTACGGTGCTGAGGGTGACATGCTGGTCACATGGTCCTCCCATCTTTCAGATTATTCTGGCAACAGGCTTATGAACTTAGTGAGGCAGAGGCGGAATTGTCAGCCCACGTTCAGTCAGTGAGCTTCACAGTTGAGCGAGTGTCCTGCCCACACCTGTTGCACCTCCTGGTACCTCAGAGTATGTAGCCGACCAAAGTGCTCTCCCTAGGCCAAGCACATTCCATGTGCCACATGTAGATCATAGAATCATAGAGTTGGAAGGGGCCATACAGGCCATCTAGTCCAACCCCCTGCTCAACGCAGGATTAGCCCTAAGCATCCTAAAGCATCCAAGAAAAGTGTGTATCCAACCTTTGCTTGAAGACTGTTAGTGAGGGGGAGCTCACCACCTCCTTAGGCAGCCTATTCCACTGCCGAACTACTCTGACTGTGAATTTCCCCCCCCCCCTGATATCTAGCCTATATCGTTGTACTTGCAGTTTAAACCCATTACTCTCCTCTCCTCTGCAGCCAAGATCCTGACAGGGAGGATGGCACCGAGGATCATACGCTGAACATGAGTCAGCAGCGTGACTCAGTGGCTAAAAAGGCAAATGGGATTTGGGGCTGTATCATGTCCAGATCATGGGAGGTGATGGTACCGCTTTACTCTGCTCTGGTTCGGCCTCACTTGGAGTGCTGTGTTCAGTTTTGGGCACCCCAGTTGAAGAGGGATGTAGACAAACTGGAGCGTGACCAGAGGAGGGCAACAAAGATGGTGAGGGGTTTGGAGATGTATGAGGAAAGATTTAAAGTTTGGTCTGTTTAGCCTGGAGAGAAGATGACCAAGAGGTGATAGGATAGTGATCTTCAAGTACTTGAAGGGCTGTCACACAGAGGATGGATCAGAGTTGTTTTCTGTTGCCTCAGAGGGTCAGACCAGAACCAATGAGATGAAATTAATTCAAAAGAATTTTCAGCTCAACATCCGGAAGACGTTCCTGACAGTTAGAGCAGTTCTTTAGTAGAACAGGCTTTCTCTGGAGGTGGTGGGTTCTCCTTCCATGGATGTTTTCAAGCAGAGGCTAGATATCCATCTGACAGCAATGTGGATTATGTGAATTCAGGCAGACTGTGAGGGCTGGGCAGAAGGCTGGTCTATGCTTGGCTCTTGTGGCCCTTTCTTGCATGCCCAGGGAAATGCAGATGGCCACTTTGGGGTCAGAAGGTAATTTCCTCCAGATCAGACTGATCAGGGATTCTGGTGTAGTTTTTTGGGGAGAGGGGGGCATCATCTGGACATGGAATTGGGGTCAACGTGGGTGGGCAGGTAGTTGGATGAGTTTCCTGCATTGTGAAGGAGTTGGACTAGATTACCTTGGAGGTACTGTCCAACTCTATGATTCTGTGATCAGGACCAGCCTGGTCCCAGCCACGTTCCTATCAAGCCCTACCAGCCAACATTCACAGGGCCCAGAGGGAAAGGCCCATCTAGCCCAGAGGACTTGCCAGAGCGGCACTGAAGGCAACAGTGCGCAAATCTGACACCTGTCAGAAGATCAGCTTGGCTGTCAGCATGGAATGGGAAGGCAAATGTAAGCCACTTTGAGACTCCTTTGGGGAGAGAAAAGCAGCATATAGAACCAATACTTCTTCTTCCACAATAAAGCATTTTATTATTCAGTTTGTCCCAGGGCTGGTTTACCCATGTAGCACATGTAGCACACGCTATGGGCCCCATGATTCCAGGGCTGCCCACATAGTCTCTCTCCTCCCTTTTCCCTCTTTAATGACACTCAGAGTGGCACCCATGTCTGCTGTGGGGAGTCCTTCTGCCACTAGTGTGGCTTCTCTGAACTCTGCAAGGGTTCCATGATTCTTTAAAGTAGCTCTGTTGTCACAAAAAGGTTCTCAAAACAGCACACAGGAGACCAGGATGGAGTCACACAGGTCACATACAAATCATGACAGAAGTCAGAGTAACAGATCCTGACACCTGTGAATTCTTGCCCTCAACTGGTTTAAATGGGGGGGGGCAGATCCTTATAGGGCACATCTTGTCTCAGTTCCCGGAAGTGAGGCCAGCATGTCTTGGTGGTCCAACAGGGCCTCTACCCTAGACCTGGTAGAACAACTCTGTCTTGCAGGCCCTGTGGAATTCGTTGAGTCCCTCAGGATCCTGATCTCTTTTGGCAGAGCAGTTTGGGGCCAAGGCCAAAAAGGCATTATGAATATAAAGGTAAAGGCATCCCCTGTGCAAGCACCGGGTCATGTCTGACCCTTGGGGTGATGCCCTCTAGCGTTTTCATGGCAGACTCAATACAGGGTGGTTTGCCAGTGCCTTCCCCAGTCATTACCGTTTACCCCCCAGCAAGCTGGGTACTCATTTTACCGACCTCGGAAGGATGGAAGGCTGAGTCAACCTTGAGCTGGCTGCTGGGATTGAACTCCCAGCCTCATGGGCAGAGCTTCAGACTGCAAGTCTGCTGCCTTACCACTCTGTGCCACAAGAGGCTCTATTATGAATATAACTAGCCTTAATTATTCTGTCAAAACAAACATGGCTTCTCTATCATCTGCCCGTCCTCTCTCTCTGCCTCTTTCTGTGTGAGGGAAACACCACTTGTGCAATGGCTGCAGGTTCACATCCTGACACTTTTCTTTTCGGATGGCTCACATTTTCCGCACAAAAGCCAACCATCTGTAACCCTCTGCTATTGTATTCAGTGGGATTTCTCCCTTAGAAAGTGGGTGCAGAATTCTTCCTCTAACTCAGGGGTAGTCAAACTGCGGCCCTCCAGATGTCCATGGGCTACAATTCCCATGAGCCCCTGCCAGCGTTTGCTGGCAGGGGCTCATGGGAATTGTAGTCCATGGACATCTGGAGGGCCGCAGTTTGACTACCCCTGCTCTAACTCCATAAATTGTTTCCTGAAACCAGGGCAGAATTCCTTCCAAGCGACTCCAGAGGCTAAACATCTCAAATACCCTTGGCTATCGCCCTCAGGGTGACATGAGTCAGATAAATCTAAATATAATTGTTTTGTCCCCTTCGGTGGGTTATCTTTGGGAGAGGAGATTCATTTATCCACTATGCCAATGGGAACTTGATTTTTTTTTTTTTTACAGTCCATGTTTAAGATTGTATTTGATGTGATCCGCTAGCGGCCCTATGCTGCTCCCGAGACCTTCTTTAATTGAAAAAGAGGCACCCTTCTGACATGAAGGAAATTTGTCAGGAACGTTATGTCACGGAAAAGCTTTGTATTAATCATGCAGCCATTGTCTTTTGCATAATGAAAATAAAGGTCAGGGTTCCACTTTTAGTGGCCCTTTAGTTCCCTAGAATAATTGCAGTCTGGCATATTTTCTTTCCACCTGAAATATGCCCTCAGCAATGTCACTTCTTTCTCTACAGTGTCGTCGTCTTCTTTTTTAAAAAATTCATTTTCAACTACACTTTATTTCTCATTCTTTTCTAGGAAGGGGACTAGGCAAGTTAGAAGAAGAAGAAGAAGAAGAGTTGGTTCTTATATGCCGCTTTTCCCTACCCGAAGGAGGCTCCAAGCGGCTTACAGTCGCCTTCCCATTCCTCTCCCCACAACAGACACCCTGTGGGGTGGGTGCGGCTGAGAGAGTGCTGATATCACTGTCCGGTCAGAACAGTTTTATCAGTGCCGTGGCGAGCCCAAGGTCACCCAGCTGGCTGCATGTGGGGGAGCGCAGAATCGAACCCGGCATGCCAGATTAGAAGTCCACACTCCTAACCACTACACCAAACTGGCTCTCTTATTTTGTTGGCCACACATATTATTCTGGAGCCGTTGTTTAAGCCATGAGGTAACCTTTTTAAAAGACTGCTTATGTCTCCCTGTCCTCTTTTTCGTCAGGTGAGTTTGGCTTAACCTCGTAGATGCCAGCCTGGTGTAGTGATTAAGAGTGGCAGCCTCTAATCTGGAGAACCAGATTTGATTTCTCTCTCCTCCTCCAATGCAGCCATATGAGTGGCCTTGGGCCAGCTCCAGTTCTCTCAGAACTCTCTCAGCCACACCTACCTCACAAGGGGCCTGTTGTGTGAAAAGGACCAGAATATGATTGTAAGCCATTTTGAGATTCCTTAAAGTAGAGAAAAGTGGAGCATAAAAAACGACTCTTCTTCCTCTTTGTAAGCTCCTTCAAGCACTCGGACAAGGTATGAATCAGACAAGGTCAAGTTGGATAAATAACAGTGTGAAACGGTGCTAAAGAAGGCAAATGCAGCCTTGGGCTGTCTTAACAGTACAATATTACATGATGTCATAGTCCCACTGCATATTGCATTGGACAGACCCCACCTGTTGTACTGGGCGCAGTTCTGGAGTCCTCACTTCAAAAAGGATGCAAACAAAATTGAGAGGGTGCAGAGGAGAGCAACAAGGATGATCCGGAGCCTGGGGACCAAACCCTATGAGGAATGGCTGAGGGACTTGGGAATGTGTGGCCTGGAGAAGCGGAGGCTGAGAGGGCACATGCTCTTTGAGCATTTGAATGGTTGTCAGAGGAGGGCAGGAAGATGTTCCTGTTGGCAAACTATTTGTAGACTTATATTGGCTAGATATCAGGAAAAAAAACTGACAGACAGAGTAGTTCAGCAGTGGAATCAGTTGCCTATGGAGGTGGTGAGCTCCCTCTCACAGGGGTCTTCAAGCAGTATCTGGGAAAATATCATGGGTGCTTCAGGCTGATCCTACATTGAACAGGGGCTTGGACTAGGTGGCCTCTCCCAACTATTCTATGAAATTCAGTCTGAGAAGACCTCAGAGAGCTCACCCATTTCTTTAAACAAATGTAAAGTAAACATAACAAAATCTCATTCTACAGAAGAAGTACTCTAATCTAGCATTACCCAACCTGTGGGCTGCGGACCACATGTGGTCCGTCGACTAATTGGAGGTGGGCTGCAAAGGACGCCCCCCCGGCCCTTTGCAACACACTTTGGGTGTCATTGTCTCCCATCATTGCAGAGAAACAAGCTCAGGGTTCCCATTGATTTGTCATTGTCATGAGTTAAAATTTCCATGAAAATAAAATGTTCCTTATGTTCATTGTTGTGGCGTGTCTGTATCTTATTTTGAAGGGAAGTTTAAACATTACCATAGCGATCAGAGAGCCTTAGGGCAGTGGTTGAGAGTAGAGGAGTAAACTACCCCCCCACTGGGCCTCAGTAAAATTGTCAAGCGTTGAGTGGTCCCCGGTGATAAAAAGGTTGGGGACCACTGCTCTAATCAACCCAAAGCATATAGCTGCAGAAAATCCTTCAAAATGGCCTCAATGTTTTTTGTATGCATCTCCTTTGGAAAACAATAGACACTCTTTTACAGCTAATTCTAACATTCTTTCTTGCAAACTCACCCGTTTCTGTTTGTGACTTGATAAAATCAACCCAAGTTGACCAAGATGGTAAATCAGAAAGAGACCAGACTGATAATAAAGCTCAGGCAGCTTTGCAGAAAGATAAGCCCCAATCGGATTGCTTTCCCCCAGACCTTCTCTCTCTCAACTCAATTCCATGCATGTTTACAAGGTTTTCCCCCAGAAAGTTTGCGCAGATATGGAATCAGATTATAAAACAGATGCAGGTAGGCAGCCGTATTGGTCTGAAGTAATCAAACAAAGTTTGAGGCCAGTGAAAAAGGGTGCATGTACATGAAAGTTTGTACACAAGATTAAACTTTATTACAACCTCTGCATCAAGGGCAGAATTGGTCTCTGTAACATTCTTTCAGTGGAAGCATAATCTCTATCTGAAGGTGCGTAGGTTCCAAAGCCATAGATGTGGACAAAGGCAACAGCAGGCATGAGAAGTTTGAGGGAGGAGGAGGAGGAGATGGAGGGGGGTCAGCAACCCAATAAGAGACAGGCAAGGCAGAATCCCTGTTCTGATTGTTGGGTGTGAAGTAGAAGGTCAGGAACAGTGTTGTGGGGCTAGGTGTGTGATGGCAGAGGATTACATCTAGGGGATGATCAGGGAGTACCTTCTGGAAGCCCACCAGTTCTGACCCCCTTCATTACTGGGCGTGTGTCATATGGTCAGATTTTGCTAATGTGGCTATTTATCTCCTTTTCTGTCCTTCCACTACTGTGCAGAGTGAGCAGTGCTCTCCCACCTGGGAGACATCCTCTACTAATCTTGGCTAAGCCCCACCATGATGATGTGGCAGAGTGGTTAAGAGTGGCAGCTTCTAATCTGGTGAGCTGAGTTTGATTCTCCGCGCCTCCACATGTAGCCATGCAGCCAGATGGGTGACCTTGGGCTCATCATAGACCTTAGTGCTGTTTTCAAACAGCAGACTCTTTCAGCCTCACCTACTTCACAGATGAAGGGAAGGCGATTGTTTTGAAACTCCTTTGAGTTTCCAGTGAAAAGTAAGATATAAAACCAAGTCTTCTTCTTCTTCTTCTTCTTCTTCTTCTTCTTCTTCTTCTTCTTCTTCTTCTTCTTCTTCAATGCTCTATAGCCACCTCCTATGTATTTGGCTCCCAGGCTAGGCCACCTACTATGCACATGGCTCCCAGGCTAGGGCAGAATGGGTTGGCCCTGCATTCATCTGGTCAGCAGAGAGAGGATGGACCTAACCAGGAATATGTCTACCCACAAGATAGTCTACAAAAGTTATTTCCTGCAAACTTCCAAGGGGGGAGGGGAATGTTCATCCTGAAGAGGTCCATTACTAGGTCTCATAAGGTCTTTCCTGTTCTTTCTGTGGCCGAGAACTCACACTTGACAACATTTTCCCATAAAGCACTTTACCGGAAGCACCTTCTTGCATCCTAACCTTCCTGAAGCAGTTCAGTTTGGCAGAGCAACTGGGTTCATACCTGAGGGATATCCTGAAACTAAATCTGAATCAGGTTTTCCTGCTTTGTCTCCACCCCTACCATTGAGGGCAAGTGTTCCTTAAAGCAACAAATGCTTCTTCTACTTTGGATTCTTATCAACTCCCCATTGTATTCTTCAAAAAAAAACACGTTTTTGTTTTTTATTATTATTACTAAACTGCCAGTCTCTGGATTTAAGTATTCACAGATTTGACCAAATTGAGAATTAGAAACAATAACATGAAATGAGCTAGTGTGATGTAGTGGTTAGAGTGTCATACCAGGATCCGAGAGTCCCGGATTTGAATTTGCTCTCTGCCATGGTAGCGTGCTAGGCAACCTTGAACCACTAATACTCTTTCAGCCTAACTTAATTTGCTGGATGGTTGTGAAGATAAAAGGGTGGGGAAGAGATGGATGAAAGCAACTCTGGATCGGTGAAGGGCTAGAGGATAAATGAAGGAAATAAACAAATGCTGCTTTATTGACAAAAAATGTTAACAATGCATGCAGTTTATGGGAAATGCTCAATATGAAGAAACAGACAATGGTGTAATAATAGTGATAACAGTAACAATAACGATAACAATAATTATAATAGAATTCCCAGTTTAAATGCACACAAAACAAATGGAAATAGGTATTGAAACAACTGGGCTGAGAAATTATCTACCCCAACTGGCGACAGCTCTCTTGGCGACCCGAGTCCTTTAAATTAAGGTCCCAGGAATTAAAACTGGGACTTTCCTCTACTCACAGAGTATATGCTCTTCCATGGACCTACAGCCCCTTGCCTATCTGCAGGTATTGCTGCTCCTCCACCTTGGTCTTATTTGTTTCTCTACTTCAGAAACTGCAGGAGAAAGAAAGAAAGAAAATCCCATTCCATTCCAGCCAGTAGTTCTCCCAAAAGGATTCACAGTAATTTGCAAAGCTAGGCAGTCCATGACAGTGAAAGTTCTTTTAATCCTTTTCACCATTCCTCCCCACCCGATATGTATTTTTCAGGATTCCTCGCACTGTAGCTTAACTACCATATATGCAGCCCGCCTTAAATCTACCATTCCCCACGGGGGACTCCTGCAATTAACTTGTTGTCCTGGTGTGCAGATGAGTAAATTGGCAATGGGCAAAAGGTTGATTTGTATTCTTGGTATGTTCTTTTCTCTTATGCTCATCTTCTTCTTCTTCTTTTGGGTGGTTAAAGCATTATTATTAGAAAGCAAAAACACGCACACATCACTTTCTTATGAACATTTGATTCGCAACATGTTTAAAGATACGATAGGGCACAAACCAACAGAAATTACCCAGGCTCCCATAATGTGAATATTCTCTTTAGAACTGGAACACATCAAAAGAGGTAGAGCTATAATGAAGCTGTGCTGATCCGCTTGAGGATTTCAGTGTCAGGGAGGGCAGGGAGGAGCAAAACCTGTTAGCTTGGCTCTGAATTTTTTTTTAGGTGTATGGAGCCCGGCAGAGATCTGCAGTCTGCTCCTGGCATGACCTTTCTGCACCAGTCCTGTAACCTTTGCTACAGCCAAAGTCTCATGATGGACCAAGGGTGTCCCATGAACATCCTCAGTGTGTATGGTCTTAAATTTGTGTATTGCTTATACAGAGCCTGGAAACTTCTAGAATGCAACTGACCTTGGGCTGAATCTGCACGGAGCTTTTATTCCAATCCCAGGTCGATTCAATCCCAGGAATTACACTGAATGCGATTTCCATTTTGATTTTAGGCCATTTAAATTTTCCCTCTGCAACAAGCATGACTGAGTGACCCTATCCTTTCCCCGAGATATCCTGGATATAACCCTAAATATTTGAAAAATCAGCATGAGTAAGCATGTAGCTTGTCCCAAACAAACTAGCTTCCTTGAGCATCCAATGATGTAGAAAAGCCCTGATTGGCCAAGGACATCATTTCAAAGGCTTCCTTGTTCCCACGTTGCAAGGCTTCTCTTAAAGGGGAAACCCTAAATTCTCTCAGGAGAGATATGCCTCTTGGATTTATTCCCCCTCCTCTGCTGTCTCCAATCCTCTCCTCCCCCCTCCTTTTCAATAAAAGAAAGAGGCTCCTGCTGCACTTGGTTCCCCCCCCTTTCTGAGCTTCCCAAATCACATGCAGAACACTTTTCTGTTTCAATTGGGGGAGGGATGGAGGAAGACCCGAGTTCAAACCGATCTAAATTCAGCATGATCCACAACGGAATAAACAAAGTAAGTGCACAATCAGCCCTGGCTTCCAGAGATTATTCCCACAACCAGTAGAATTTGGATTCAGGGCCCAAAGACCAACCAGAGAAGTGTTGGACCTGTCTTCAAAGGAAGTGCCTGGCACAGTAGGAAGCAGGGAAGGACAGGGTAGGTTCTACCTCTCCCTAAGTGCTACCAGTGAGAGCTGAATGAACATTTGTGAGTTGACAGTGAGAGTCCTGTTGGGCATACCTGGCTTGTGATGTCCCTTCAAAAGAGAGCTGGGGAGTGAAGAATCAAAGAAGGTTATCTCCTCTGGCTACTGAGTAGGAAGTCTTTGGAGCAGTGGAGCAGCTACTTGGTGGAATTGCAACTTGAGGATGCCAGACACCTTAAGCTGCCAATGGCTGCCAGATCTGGATTGGGAAATATCTGGAGCCTGGGAGTGGAGCCAGGAGTGGGTGGGATTTGGGGGTGAAGTGGGACCTCAATGGAGTATAATGTTATGGAGTCCCCATGACAAAGCAGCCTTCCCCCCTCTCTCTCTCTTTAGCCTGGAGATGAGCTATAAAACCAGGGGATCCCCACCTGGGGACTAGAAACCCTACCCATGATTCATTGAAGGATGGGGGCAGAGGGGGACCACACAAGGGGATTTCATCTTCCCTTTTCTATGGAAAAGAAGAGAATAATTTTAGCTAGCAAGCCATTCAGGAGGGCGCCTGTTTTGTCCGTTGACCTTACCCAACAAAGCACAGTGACTAAAGTCACTTCGGAAACAGCCATCTGCATGTCCCTGGTTATGATCCTGAACTAGTCACAGCTCACCGTCCTTGATCCTGAACCCCATCAGGGTTCTTGTATAAAATTAACCTTGAGGCAGACTGTATCAGGAAGGCCACAGTATGAAGGAGCAGTAGTGGCAGAACGTGATGGGAGAAGGTCATGCTGACATCCCCGAAACACTTGATCTGAGCTCAGCAGAGGTTGTGCTCTTACCCTCCTCCTTCTGCCTCATTCCCACATTTCCAGCTGATTGGAAAGTCTTGTGGTGTTATGTGCTAGTTGACACATCAGCTCTCCAACTCCATGGGCGAGGCCCTTGCTTCTTGACAAGACCACATTCTGCATGCTTAATAAGCAGCTCTCTCTGACAGGAATATTTAAATATATCCATCACTGCCAAAGCTCACATCAGATGAGGTGATTAGAAGTCACTTTGGTTTGTTCTCCTTTCTTTTAATTTGAAAGAGCCGTAACAATAGTAACGGGAGCAGCAAGTGCGCGGGGGGAGGGGGGGATCAGTTTATCTGAAAGACAGAATGTAGTGGAAAACACAAAAGGATTGTGCCTCACTCATTTCCCCCTCTGTTCTCCTTCTTAATACTTCAAAAGCTATAGCCATCAAGGACCTGGGTTTTCGATAAATGAAGTATCTGTAGGGTATTGGCCAAAGGGATGTCTTATTTCCGTGCTACAGAACTGCGAGAGATGAATTTCAATAACTGGTGTGCTTTGGAGGCAAGATAGAACAGTTTTATCTAGACGGGGAAGGTTCTAGTATGGAACTCACATGAAGATCCACCATGATGCTCACTGGATGGCCAGCAGGGAGCCCCAATCTCTCTTCTTAAGGGCCACTTCTCATGCCATAGGTACCGCTTTCTTGTTACTGGTACAGTATTTGAACTGTAATTGTATTGGATGGCTCAAGACCTTGGGTCAAAAGAGCTTATTGTTATTTTCTTAAAGGATCTGCATATCAAAGTTCCTTCCCCCACAAGTTAATCAGGCAGATCCGGGAAATGTAATGGAGGGTGTTGATCTTCTTACAGCTGCAATTGAGTAGATTGAACATTTAGATCAGGCTTTCTCGACCAGCTTTTTTGCCTTGGGTGGGCACGGACACAGCTCTATTTCTCATACATATTCTGCACAATTGCATCACTTCTGGAGTTTCTTCAAGCCTGAAGAATGTTCCAAGGGTTTCTCAATGGTAAAAATATCGAGAAAGGCTGATTTAGACATTAGTATTAGTGTGATCGTTTATTCGGTCTGTATCCTTGTTGCATCAGCTCTGTTATTATCTGTCAGAATTTCAATGAGAAAGGTGGGCTAGAAATGAAGTAAGTAGGTCAACAATGTGCTACTGTTGGATCACAGCCATTATTCACAACTGAATTGACTTGGCTCACACAATAGTACAATATACTTTCCTTTATTCACAATAAGCCCTATTGACCAGAAGTCTCGAGCCAAATAATACATTTTAATCATGAATCGCATCCGAAACATTTACAAAAAATAAGTAACAAAGCTATATATTGCTAAAAAAAATAGCATTTAAAATAGCCTTCCATATTGTCACATCAATGCATAGCAGAAGAATGTCTTCTGGATACCATAAGAGACAAAAATTTGTCCCCAGATTCCATCGCCTCATGGTTAACATCAGCGAACAGATAAGAAATTGCTTGGCATGCAATTGCAAGGTTATATTTGCTCAGAATGGGCAAGATCCAAAGTTCTCAGAATGCCGACCATTGATTGCAGGACAACAAAATGTGATCAATGGTTTCGACCATGCTGGAGGCACAAGGACAAAGGCGATCAGAGAATGGGACATTTGCAAATTGCCCCCTCGATTTAGCTGGAGGCAAAGCATGCAGTTGGCAAGCATGAAAGTGCACCTAGTACAATATCCCATAATGTGCTGATGACAGATTTAGCTGGATCAGCCATGCTCCCTGAGCTGAGCCTTCAGTGTCCTGATATTCTAGGAAGTTCAGAAGTTGGCCATGATGACCAGGTCCTTGATACAGAAAAGTCTGTGTTGCTGCGATGGAAACTTTTCATGCGGAGATGATCCAAGCATTTGTGTATTAGAGTAAGCAGTGACTGGGAACCATTTCCAGGAATCACCAAGTGGAAGAATTGTGGGCTGCTGTGATTATAAAACCAGGATTATTTTTTTTGCTCAGGGGAAATTTAGTTATTTAAAGTTATTTATAATCTGCCTTTCCAACTTGGACTCAGGTGGATTGCACAAAATGTGTCAATACAATAGACCAGGCTTTCTCAGCCAGGATTTGTTGAAACCCTGGAGTTTTTGGATGGCCATGGAAGGGTTGCCCAAATGGATGGGAATTACTTATTTCAAATATATTTTAAAATTTATTAAACATTTATCAGGTGATATGATAATATGTATGAGCCTCTTGTGGTGTATGAGCCTCTTGTGGCGCAGAGTGGTAAGGCAGCCGTCTGACAGCTTTGCCCATAAGGCTGGGAGTTCAATCCCAGCAGCCGGCTCAAGGTTGACTCAGCCTTCCATCCTTTCGAGGTCGGTAAAATGAGTACCCAGCTTGCTGGGGGGTAAACGGTAATGACTGGGGAAGGCACTGGCAAACCACCCCGTATTGAGTCTGCCAAGAAAACGCTAGAGGGCGTCACCCCAAGGGTCAGACATGACTCGGTGCTTGCACAGGGGATACCTTTACCTTTACCTTTATGATAATATGTTGACTCATCCACCTCCTCCCAAAATAGCCTGGAGGGGGTGGGAAGGGGAGGGGCCCCAGATGGGAATGTATACAGCTATGCTTCCCAACCATATTCTGCATGATTCTGGGGTTTCTCGAAGCCTGAAGGTTTCAGGGGTTTTTCCATGGTAAAAATGTTGAGAAAGGCTGCAATAGAGAAATGCATTCAAAAAACAATGCAATAGGGTGAGGGTTGTAGAACCCAAGAGAAGTCTAAAAACAACTGAAGCAAAGCAGAAGCATTCATGTGATACATTAAATGATGTAGAATTCCATATTAGGATCCTATTGTCAACAAGCTTTACATCATAGTATAGAACAGGGCACCTAATAATCTGTTACAGTGGGCTCGCTGTTATAATAACGTGCTAAGGGCTAAGGGGGCGGAGAGTGGTCGCATCCCAATTGGGCCCTGCCTTGCACAGGCCATGCCCACTCCCAGCCGGCCAGGGGCTTTCTGACACCAATGTCGGCAGTTTGCCCCTGGACGCTCCCCAGGACACATATAAGTGCCCTGGGGTTGCGGGACAGCAGGGGGAGGGCAAGCTTTCCCTTCCTGTTGGCCCACAAAGCTCTCTCACCATCTTGCAGAGGTGGCAAGAGGGCATTGAGGCCCAAAGGGAAGCTGGCACATTCATGCTGCCTGCAAGGGGAGGGGGGCAATTTCCCGTCCCTTTAAACCGCAAAGCCCTCTCGCTGTGCCAAGAGGGCTTTGTGGCCCAAAGGGAGGCTGGTGTGGCCACGCTGCAGTGAGGGGGGGGATTTCCCTTCCCTTTGCCCCACAAAGCCCTCTCACCATGCTGAGAGGGCTTTGTGGCACAAAGGAGGCTGGCGCAGCCATGCCGCTGGTGGGAAGGAGGACATTTTCCTTTCCTTTTTCCCCTCACAGGCCCTCCTGCCTGCCATCCCTTTCAATGCCCATTTTTAAAATGAGCTTTGCTCCTAGTGTTAAAATCACATTGTCTGTTCCTTAGTACAGTACAAATATTTCACCTGCACAGAAAAACCTACTGTCAGTTTTGCAGTTTGCAAAAAAAACAGAATTGTAGGAGCCTTCCTGACCAGTAGTAGTAGTAGTAGTAGTAGTAGTAGTAGTAGTAGTAGTAGTAGTAGTAGTAGTAGTAGTAGTAGTAGTAGTAGTAGTAGTATAGACAGTAACTGGGTTAATATTCTGAAAAAAAAGAAAGGACCCTTTGGGCCACAAAGACCTGAAAGACATAATGGAGGCCCATATCAGATGTGCTACAGATTTAGAATTCTAAATGCAGCTCTATCTCAGCCACATTTTTTAACATTGCATAAATACATATGAAATAACTCTAAGTGCTTGGTGATCAACTACTCCAGTTTGATTTTATCCTAGCTGAATGTTCAGAACTTGGTAAATAAATATTGACTTAGTGGCATGGATCGAAAAAGAAAACCTCATCAATAAAAGGAGGGGGAAAAATTGACAGAGGAACATTATCTCAAGAGTAAATTTCCCCCAACTGTTGGGGAGATCACTGTACAGAGTCAGTTTGGCTGGCAACATGTTTCAGTCCTCATGCTTCACTGAGAAATGAACTTGTTAAAAGCATAAGCACAGTGAGTAAGCAGTGCAAGAACTTAATGATTCCATCCTAAGCTGAAGTCCTTCGTGGATGTGTCAGTTAGCGAGTGACAAGAAAAGATGAATGAACAAGGTGTTGCTGAATTCCCAGTCTCCACAACCACAACTGAAAACTGACAGCAAAAGTTATTCTGCATCACAGTTGAAAGCATTTGTGTTGCTCAACATTGGACTCAGCCTCCTGAGGAACACCAGAGAAGATCTTCCAAGAATTTTAAATGACTTGGGTGTGATTCTCTCCCTCAAAAAAAAATCGGTATGTTCTCAGTGAAGAAGAAGAATGTTAAGAACATCTTTAACCCAAATAAAGTTGGTGTGAGGAAAACTCACACTGATTGGCTCTCAGGAGTGTCCACTCTCTCATGAATGGCCAATGGTGGGTCTGTCCCATCTCTAGCCTCCTCCTCCTCCTTCCTGCTGGAAGAAGAGCTAGAACCCTCTGTTGGCCCACTTCACAATGGCAAGCTGGGCCAGAGTAGGGTTTCTGGGAGGGAGGAAGAGGCTCAGCTTGTGATGCAATCCCAAGAACACTGGGTGCGGCCTCTACACCCACTTGAGATCCTGGAGGTGGGGGTGGAAGAAGGGTCCCAGCCCCCCAGGCAAGCCCCATGGTACTGATCATGGCCTTTGTGCTCTCCCAAGCGTGTGTGTATGTGGAAGGAAGGAGAGGCAGGAAAGACAGCCCTGCAGCCCCATAGGAGCCAGTGAGGCCTATTGGAACACCACCCTGAGAGAGGGGCAATGGAAGATAGAGCAAATGTCACCCAATGACATTCCTTCCTTCCTTCCCTCCCTCCCTTACTTCCTTTCTCTTTTCTTCTTTCCTTCTTCCTCCTTTCTTCCTTCCAGCTGTTTTCTCCAGAGGAACTGATATCGGGAGAACAGTTGTTATCCCTGAAGATCTCCAGGCTCCACCTGGAGGTTGGCAACCCAGCTTCCTGCTCATGGTGGAGGCATGAGGCATCAGACCCAGCCCTTAAGTTTAGAATCTGCTGCTTTTTAACCACTTCATTGTGCTGGCTCTCAAATTCAAGTAAGGAACAGGGGCAGGATGACAAAGGAGGACAACATGCAGCCATGCGGCCTCACACCCTTTGCATTCCTGGGTGCAATGGGCTTTGCCCCTAGTATGTAACCATGAGTGTCTAAATAAAAGGGGTAAGGGGTCTTGGGAGGAGTTTGGTGTTAAGGGTTATGGGCCAATCAGGTCTATCATTGGTGCTTCTTCTGCGTCGGGCTTCCAAAGGGCAGATATCACCAGCCAAGCAACAGACTGTGCTAGCCAAGGGGATTCTGGGGCCACGTGTATTCCTTCTGAAGGGATGCATGTGAGAGGGAAGAGCTTTCTCTTCATCCTAACTGCCTGGAGATGAGCTGTACTGCCAGGGGATCCTGAGATCCCACCTGGAGGCTGGCATCCCTAAATCTCAATGCTAGGGTTACCCTCCAAAGCAGCCATTTTTTACAGGGCTACCAGGGAAGGCAGGGGGGGGGGGCCTGTCACCCATCTGGCTGCTTGTGGAGGAGCGGGAAATCAAACTCAGCTTGCCAGATTAGAAGTCCGTGCTCCTAACCACTACACCAAGCTGGGTCTCTCTTTAAATAAAGTTGGTTGTTCTTGTGGGGAAGAAATCTGTACATATGCGCACGAGAGAACAAGGCCTTCAGCTATGGCCCATGCTGTCCATGAGCACTGCTCCTTCTGGTTCCAGGGGATTGTGCGGCATTTGAATATGCATTTCCCAAAGACAAATTGTAATGGTGCACTACAAGCTGTTACAGCCCGTTGGGTAAATGATTAGCCTTTCAAATATATTTATAAATATATTTACTTACTCTATGATCATAGCGCCATTCTATTTTAACCATTCTTACCATCTTTTAAATAGCTGTTTCTTAATTTCTCTTCCCTCCCTCCCCCAATTCTAATCAGGAGCACATTGATGTGCCAGTTTATTCATGTGAAGCCATTGTGCGCTATCGAGTAAATAAAACCAGCTGTAACCAAAAATCAGTGATTATCCATAGTGCAATCTGTGTGTCTCCAATTGGATGTTTCAGCATTAATGATAACATACTGTACAAGGGCTCCCATTTACCTTTCAAAAAGGCACCAGAGCATTCATGCTGACAATGTTTGTGTTTACAGGTCAGGATGGAACATTGTATCCCAAATACAACTCTTCTAGCTCCTTCATGGCTGCCCTTCCTTCAGTGTCCTTCTCTGGGTTGATAATGGAGCTACTGCTGTATCCTTGATCAAATCAAGGCTAGAAGCTATATTCTTTTGGTCTCTTATCGACTTCATATAACTTGGTCTGAATGACTGTAATAAAGTTTGATTGATTGATTGATTCGTTGATTGAAGGCTAGAAGCTAAAATGACTAATTTGATTGGGCACATTATGAGAAGACAAGAGTCACTGGGAAAGACAATAATGCTGGGAAAAGTAGAACGCAGCAGGAACAGAGGAAATCCAAGATAAGAGGGATTGGCTCAGTCATTGAGGCCCCACCTCTTATTTTGTAAGACCTGAGCAAGGCTGTTAATGCTTGGCTCTTGTGACCCTTTCTTGAATGCCCAGGGTAATGCTAATCACCGTTTTGGGATTGAGATTCTGGCTTTGGGCATCATCTGGGCATGGAATTGGGGTCACTGTTGGTGGGCAGGTAGTTGTGAATTTCCTGCATTCTGCAGGGGGTTTTGACTAGATGACCCTGGAGATCCCTTCCAATCTATGATTCTATGATAGAACTTTTTTGTAGGTTATTAATTCACTAGAAATTAAGCCTGCTGTAAAAAGAATACAGTGGGCGCTAGCTGTTCCCAGCCGCTTTGGCAGGGCTGCCCGGGCGGCTGGGAATGGGTCCCCCCCAGGGCTTTCTCCACCCACCCACCCCCCGCAGCAAAAGCCGTTCCCAGGCGCCAGGGAAGTGGGAAGGCCTTTCTGCACCTCCCCAGGCTAAAGGCGTTCCCAGGGGCTGGGCGACAGCACTCTTGGAGCCGGCGACAGCACTGCCCAGGCCCTGGGAAGACCATTCTGACCCTCACCCCCAGGCTAAAGTTGTTCCCCCCCCCCCCCGTCGCTGGCTTCAGGGCAGCGAAAGGAGCAGGCCAGGTGTGTCTCCGACGAGCCAGGTCTGCTCCTCTCGCTGCATGGAAGCCATCCTATCCCCCGGTCGGCCCTCAGGTACTCACCAGCGGCAAAGGCTCTTCGCTTGCTGCGCTGAGTCCCCGTCTGAGCCAGGCGAGGCCAGGCCAACCAACCAATGGGGAGACGTGCTTCGCATGGCTCCCCATTGGCCGCTTGGCCCTGGATTGACACTCAGAGGGCCCAATCAGGAGCCGCTTTGCTCGGAGGTCCTGATTGGGCCCTCCGAGTTTTTATCCCGGACAGGGCTTGCCCTTTCTCCTCCCACATTACCCTTACCCTTTTATTACTAACGCTCCTGCAGAGCGATTTACAGATAGGGTCACCATGAATAGGGAGTAACTTCATAGCACTTACGCACACACACACACACATACACAATCCTATACCTTATTCAGAATCAGTAGGTAGAGGTGGCAGAACTTTGAATATACTTCTTCATAAATGCAAGCTGGCTGGAGCTCTCTGCATGAAGTAAAGTAAAAAAAAAATCAGGATTCCCCTCTATTACCGTCACTCAGGTATACTAATTTGCTACTCCTTTATGAATCTAGCTGTCATCTTTGGAGACTCAACTTTGGGAGTCTCGACCTTCTGTGATTAGGCAGGTGGCAACCTGGGACAGGGCCTTCTCAGTCATGGCCCCATAACTCAGGAACTCTCTCACCTGGGATATTTATCTGTCCCCTTCAGAGCCAGTTTGGTGTAGTGGTTAGGAGTGTGGACTTCTAATCTGGCATGCCAGGTTCGATTCTGCGCTGCCCCACATGCAACCAGCTGGGTGACCTTGGGCTCGCCACGGCACTGATAAAGCTGTTCTGACCGGGCAGTGATATCAGGGCTCTCTCAGCCTCACCCACCTCACAGGGTGTCTGTTGTGGGGAGAGAGAAGGGAAGGCGACTGTAAGCCGCTTTGAGCCTCCTTTGGGTAGGGAAAAGCAGCATATAAGAACCAACTCTTCTTCTTCTTCTTTTTCTTCTGTTGCCACCTTCTTCCAGTGGGTAAAGTCTTGTCTGTTTTATCTAGCATTCATTTAGTGACCTCCCTTTCCTACAAAATATACACATTGTTTTAAAAGCTTTGGTATGAAATTTAGCTGTGGTTTTAATTGTTTTAATAATGATATGTTGGAAGTTAATGGTTTAAAAATGTGATTTTTATAATACACATTATATATGATTGTATTATATACATTTTATTTTATTAGCTGCCACGGTGGCCTTTGTGAAGGCACAATTGCAAGGAAGAAATTATATACAATGATAGGGATATTGTACTTCCAGTACAGGAACTGTGGAGAAACGTTCAACCTGCATTCTGAAGAGACGGGGCCCAGAATTCTACCACCACATCCTGTAGCATGGCCTCCCCAAGCATGGTGTGGGAACGGACATACTAGTTCAGTTTCTTCTCAGACTACGAAGCCAACATCTTGAGCCCAGAGCTTAGTCAAAGGAATTTCTCATTGGTTAGCAGGGTGGCAGTTTTACCAATGAAGACTCAACTCGTTCTTTGCTTAATCCAGCTGCTTAATCCAAGGGTCCTTGGATGCCTTGGGACCCGCTCTATCCCAGCTGGGAGAGCAGGTCCTCTTCATCCAGAATCCCTCACAGGGAAGCGAACCCATTAGGGCCCACCAGGCATCCACCTGACTTTGGTGCCCTGTAGGTCGCTTGGCTATGAGCCCCTGGCCTCCTGGCTGAGTAGGCCGAGCTCGTATGTCTGCCGGTCTCGTTAAAGAAACTGTGCAAACTGGACTCCCTGACAACAGGCTACACCAAATGCAACAAATATACTGAACCCAAAATAACAACAAACCCAAAACAGGGCCCCAAATATGGGGTGGGGGGGGGAGGGAAGTGGTGTGGCTGCGGAGCTCGAAGAGGGGCAAGGCAAAAGCATGTGGCACCTATAAAGGCACCTGTGCTCCTGCTTCCTGCTCATGCCGAGTGCAATGTGCATGCTCTTTGTCTTCTCAGCTGCCCACACACGTAACCCATGGTGGCCATTATGAGTCATGGCTGCTAACTATTTCCAGAAGTGATAACACTGAATAGAAGCTTCAGCACAGAATCATAGAATCATAGAATCATAGAGTTGGAAGGGGCCATACAGGCCATCTAGTCCAACCCCCTGCTCAACGCAGGATCAGCCCAAAGCATCCTAAAGTATCCAAGAAAAGTGTGTATCCAGCCTTTGCTTGAAGACTGCCAGTGAGGGGGCGCTCACCACCTCCTTAGGCAGCCTATTCCACTGATGAACTACTCTGACTGTGAAAAACTTTTTCCTGATATCTAGCCTATATCGTTGTACTTGAAGTTTAAACCCATTACTGCATGTCCTCTCCTCTGCAGCCAACAGAAACAGCATCCTGCCCTCCTCCAAGTGACAACCTTTCAAATACTTAAAGAGGGCTATCATGTCCCCTCTCAACCTCCTTTTCTCCAGGCTGAACATTCCCAAGTCCCTCAACCTATCTTCATAGGGCTTGGTCCCTTGGCCTCAGATCATCTTCGTCGCTCTCCTCTGTACCCTTTCAATTTTATCGACGTCCTTCTTGAAGTGAGGCCTCCAGAACTGCACACAGTACTCCAGGTGTGGTCTGACCAGTGCCGTATACAATGGGACTATGACATCTTGTGATTTTGATGTGATGCCTATGTTGATACAGCCCAAAATGGCATTTGCCTTTTTTACCGCTGCATCACACTGCCTGCTCATGTTTAGTTTACAATCCACAAGTACCCCAAGGTCTCGTTCACACACAGTGCTACCTAGAAACGTATCCCCCATCCAGTAGGCATGCTTTTCATTTTTCTGACCCAGATGCAGAACTTTACACTTATCTTTATTAAATTGCATCTTGTTCTCATTTGCCCATTTTTCCATTGTGTTCAGATCTCGTTGAACTCTGTCTCTATCTTCCGGATTATTTGCCAGTCCTCCCAATTTGGTCTCATCTGCAAACTTGATGAGTAGTCCCTCCAACCCCTCATATAGATCATTAATAAATATGTTAAAAAGTACCGGGCCGAGCACCGAGCCCTGAGGTACCCCGCTACTCAACTCTCTCCAGTCTGATGAAACACCATTGACAACAACTCTTTGAGTGCGGTTCTCTAACCAATTTCCTATCCACCTAACTATCTGAAAATCCAGATTGCAGTCCTTCAACTTATCCATCAGAACATCATGGGGAACCTTGTCAAAAGCTTTACAAATCCAAGTAAATGACATCAACCGAATTTCCCCGATCCAGCAAACCTGTTACTTGGTCAAAAAAGGAAACTAGGTTGGTCTGGCAGGACCTGTTGGAGACAAATCCATGCTGACTTCCTTGGATCACCAAATTGTCCTCCAGATGTTTGCAGATCGCTCCCTTTAATATCTGCTCCATTATCTTCCCCACAACAGAGGTCAGACTTACTGGTCTGTAGTTTCCTGGGTCATCCTTCCTCCCTTTTTTGAAGATCGGAATAACGTTTGCTCTTTTCCAGTCCTCCGGTTCATCTCCAGTCCTTAAAGAGGTTCCGAAGATGATGGACAAGGGCTGTGCAAGTTCTCTGGAAAGTTCTTTGAGTACTCTCGGGTGCATTTCATCCGGACCAGGGGATTTGAACTCATCCAGTGCAGCTAAATGCCTCTCGACCACCTCTCTATCCATGTTAACCTGCCACCCAGACACTATCCTTTGGCTACAGCCATCTCTAGATGTGCCTAAACACTTTGACCTGTGGGAAAAAAAACAGATATAAAATAGGCACTAAGCCTTTCTGCTTTCTCTGCATCTTTCGTTAGAGTTTGTCCATCCGCACCCAACAGTGGGCCTATTGCCTCCTTTACTTTACGTTTGCTCCTCACATAACTGAAAAATCTTTTCTTGTTACAATGGGCTTCCCTGGCCAATCTTAGCTCACTCTCAGCTTTGGCCTTTCTGATGATTGAACTCTCCTTCCTTCTATGTGACTGAAGACTCTTCTAATGAGATTAGCACAAGGAAGAGCTGTACTATAGCTGTGTTATCCCTCCAAAGGTCATATTACAAAGCAGTCTGCATGCCTTCAAATCATAGGGTTTTCATGGCAAGAGACAACAGAGGTAGTTCGCTATTGCCTGCCTCGGTTAAGGTGTCTTGGACAACATTGGTGGTCTTCCATCCACAGACCGGGGCCAGCTCTGCTTATTTCCTGAGACCTGACAACAGATAAAAGGAAGTACTTCTACACCCAATGATAATTAACGTGTGGAACTCGCTGCCACAGGCCATGGTGGTAGTTACAAGCATGGACAGCTTCAGGAGAGAAGAGAATAAATTTATTTATTTATTTATTTATTTATTTATTCATTCATTCATTCATTCATTCATTTATTTATTTATAACACCCTCCGCCAAAGGCTCAGGAAACAAAGGTCCATCTTTGGCTATTAGCCACAAGGTATAGAGCCTCTTGTGGCGCAGAGGGGTAAGGTAGCAGACATGCAGTCTGAAGCTCTGCCCATGAGGCTGGGAGTTCGATCCCAGCAGCCGGCTCAAGGTTGACTCAGCCTTCCATCCTTCCGAGGTCGGTAAAATGAGTACCCAGCTTGCTGGGGGGTAAACGGTAATGACTGGGGAAGGCACTGGCAAACCACCCCATATTGAGTCTGCCATGAAAACGCTAGAGCGGCGGTCCCCAACCTTCATCTGATCGGGGACTGCCTCCGGGGGTGGGGGAGAGCCAGCGGCCCAGCTGCCGCAGTTCCTCATAAACGTGCATGCCCAATTGCTGCGCATGTGCATTTTGGCCACCAGGTGGCGGTAACACGCATGCGCAGAGTTGCCGCGCATGCATGTTTTGGCCACCAGGGGGCGTAAATGCGCATGTGCAGCAGTTCCACGCGTGCGCGTGCGCGTTAGCGTCGCTGGCGCGCCGATTGGCGCGCCGGCTGCTGTGCCGCCCTCTTTCCCCCCATCTCGCTGCAGGAGGGGGGAGGCAGGCTTGGCTGCTGGTGGCCCGGTATGATGGCGTTTGTGGCCCGGTATCGGGCCACGGCCCGGGGGTTGGGGACGCCTGTGCTAGAGGATCAGACATGACCTGGTGCTTGCACAGGGGATATCTTTACCTTTAGGTGGAACATGTCATCCAGGGCAGTGATGCTCTGTCTTTATAGTGCTTGCGGAGGACCCACAGGGGGAGGACTTCTGGAGGTCTTCCCCCACTGGTGGACCTTCTAATAGCAACTAGTTTTTGGCCACTGTGTGACACAGAGTTTTGTTCTAGATGGACTATTAGGCCTGATTCAATATGACTTCTCTTATGACTTCTCTGAGCCTTCGGGGAGGGCGGTATATAAATCTAAATAAATAAATAAATAAATGTTCTTTTTTCTGGGACAGTAATGCTCTGCATTCTTGGTGCTTTGGGAGGGGGGCAACAGTGGGAGGTCTTCTGGAGCTCTGGCCTTGCTGGTGGATCTCCTGATAACACCTGAGCTTTGGCCACTATCTGACAGAGTCATGGACTTGATAGGCCATTGGCTTGGTCCAACATGGCTTCCGTTATGTTCTTATCTTCTTCTGTTAAGACCAGGCAAGGCTGAAGCTATGTGGTTCAAGGCTTTTGAGGGTACCCAAGTGACAGCAGGACATTCAATTCAGCAATTGAATTGGATGCTTTAGGATGCTTTGGGCTGATCCTGCGTTGAGCAGGGGGTTGGACTAGATGGCCTGTATGGCCCCTTCCAACTCTATGATTCTATGATTCTATAAATTCATGAATTGGGTGAGCTTCATCTGTGACAGAGACCAGAGACTATTGTAGCCACCTCCCAACCCTTCCGCACCCCAATAATGCAGTTTAACTTCCATGTGACATGCCATGGGCCAGAAGCCAAGTGGAAATGTATTATTTGTTATGACAACTCAGGAATATGAAATCTTGTTGGCTGCTGGAAGCAGCTGGGCAACTCAGTGACCTAAATCAGCTCAACCAGAAATCCATTAAATGATTTAATTTTTGTCCATCCAGCTATCGATTGTACTCACAGGGTTTCAGCAGCGGCGGCAGCAATACAAAAAGTCTGAGTGGAATTATTAAGAGGATAACTGCACCATGAAGTGAACGGGAGGCTGATACAGGGGATCTAAAACAATATCTCCCTGACAAGCCTGATTCAGTCTTTATGCACTGTATTGTATAACCAATTGCAAAAGATTTTATTTTAATGTCGAGACATCAGGCTGTGTCAGTTTGTTCAATACAATTATATATTTTAACAATTTCCTCTTTCCCTTCCTTGCATGCTCCCATCAGCCCTCCCCCTTTCCTGCCTCCTGCCCTTACAAAGAGCCCTGATGGATCAGGCCAGTAATCCCTCCAGTCCAGCATCCTGTCTCACACAAGCAATGGCCCATTCCTCATCTGTTGTGGGAGCCAGACGCACTTCTTTGGTACAGCAAGGAAGAAAACAGGATGAAGTGGCTTCTTTAAGTCAGTGGGAGCCATTCGGAGACGTCTCAGAAGGCTTCCCAAGGGATAGGGGAAATCCCAGGCTGGTAGATCCCCATTTGGGCCTAGGACCTGCCACTCCCTATGGCCCATCTCCCAGGATAGTGGGAGCAACTGGAGTTGTCCCACCCTCTATAATCATAGAATCATAGAATCATAGAGTTGGAAGGGGCCATACAGGCCATCTAGTCCAACCCCTTGCTCAATGCAGGATCAGCCCAAAGCATCCTAAAGCACTTTAAAAGATGCAACCAGGGAGAATATAACCAGGTTGCATCTAATAAGCAGAGGTTACTTGCACGGGGGAATGATATAACAGTCCCCCCCCCACACACACCACCAATTCCTTTCTGAAGTTCTCCCCTCAGAACTAGCCCTACTATAGCAAACCTGGAGAAGGAGGCAGGCCTAGACTTCAGTTGGACACTGGCAATTTCTTTCTCCTCAATCAGGCAATCCCTCAAGAGATACTCAAAGCATATAAGAACCAACTCTTCTTCTTCTTCTTCTTCTTCTTCTTCTTCTTCTTCTTCTTCTTCTTCTTCTTCTTCTTCTTCTTCTTCTTCTTCTTTGTATGAGTCTCCTCTTTTCTGTTTCTATCAATGCCTTAGCTCTGCGAGGTTGACGTGTGCCTGGCCAAAGACCACTCTGCAAGCTTCCAGTCCAGAACAGGGATTCAAACATGGGTCTCTTGGTTCTCAGTCCGACGCTCTAATACAGCCTTTCTCAACTTTTGTACCATTGAGAAACCCATGAAACATTCTTCAGGCTTGGAGAAACCCCAGAAGTGGAGTGATCAGGCAAAATATGGTTGGGAAGCAGAGCTGTGGACACATCCCCTTCCCACCCTCTTCAAGCCCATCATTGGTTATTTTGGGAGGTGGGGCATGTGACGACATGACCACCTATTGTCATATCATGCAATAAAAGTTTAACACATTTTAAAAATATATTTAACACATACTCAAGTCCCACTCATTTGGGAAACCCTTCCAGGGCCCTCAAGAAGCCCCAGGGTCACGCAAAACCCTGGTTGAGAAAGCCTGATCTAACCATTCAACCACAATGGATTTTAGCAAGGGAGCCTCATCTAGTGAAAGTTAAGAGCAGCAAAGAGTATGCTTGGACCATTACCGCAGGGAGGACTTAAAGCCACGCTGACTTTTCGTCCGGGTTTAGTCGCCCTGAGGTAGCATTTGACCCATTTCCACCTGTCTGGCCAGATTTTCACTCCCGCGTGAGGTAGCTGATGCACAGAAAGTGGAAACTTTGTGCAAATTGTCTATCGTTGTGATATGGTGGGAACTCCCAAATCACCCTCCAGGGCCATTTGAGCGCCACCCCTCCAAGTCCATAAGAAATTTCATTTTTTAATTACCAGGATTGCATTGTAATGCAAAAAACCATTACAACATACACAAGGGGATTAAAAGAAGGGGCTGTTTGACCGCACCATCCCCCCTCCACACATGCAGATCTCACTAAAACCAAGAAAATTAAATGTGTGTGTGTGGGGGGGTGCTCTTTCATTACTGTGGAATTGCATTGTTATGCAATTAGACTTTTTTTTTAGGCTGTGAGGGTAGATGATGGAAATGACATTCGGGGGGTCGGGGGGAGCAATGCCCTGACTGGATTTTCCCCAGACACATGTCCCAGGCCCAACATATGCCCCCTTGAAGCCCAGCACAAAAAGGGAATGCAGATTTATCTGCATTCTCTTGCCGCAGGGCAAATGAGGGTCTGTTTCAAGCCAGCCCTGGGATCACCCTGTGCTGGCCCAGGAAGCAAGAATTTGGACTGATCCCCAACAGGTGATTAGCCAAATCCCTCATCCAGAAGCTGTATGCATTTGCATTGTGTCTGACTGGCAGACCTTTGAAGCAATACCAACAAAAGGAGAAGCTTCCCTTCCTTCCTTCCTTCCTTCCTTCCTTCCTTCCTTCCTTCCTTCCTTCCTTCCTTCCTTCCTTCCTTCCTTCCTTCCTTCCTTCTTTCTTTCTTTCTTTCTTTCTTTCTTTCTTTCTTTCTTTCTTTCTTTCTTTCTTTCTTTCTTTCTTTCTTCTCTTCCTGCCCCCTTGTCTTAAATCCCCTTGCCCCTGTCTTTCACTTCCAAGAGAGTCCCAGGAAACCCCGTACATTTCTTCAAATCGTTCAACACAGCTCCCATGGTAACTTTCTTGTTTTGTTCCTTGACTGATTTCAGTGACACCAAGACTGAAATCCAAAACAGACACCCCCAGAAGTGAGTTCCCAAGAACTCAATGAAGCTTCAGTCATGGAAATGAAATGTGAAGATGCAGTTGTATCACGAAAGCCGAACCAGGTGAGCTAATGCAATAGAATCTGCAGATTAAATTAGGAGTGATAAGTTAATGACTCTGCAGTAGCCTTTGATTTGACAGGTGGATTGTATGAAAGGACTGGTAAAGGTAAAGGTAAAGGTAAAGGTATCCCCTGTGCAAGCACTGAGTCATGTCTGACCCTTGGGGTGACGCCCTTCAGTGTTTTCATGGCAGACTCAATACAGGGTGGTTTGCCAGTGCCTTCCCCAGTCATTACAGTTTACCCCCCAGCAAGCTGGGTACTCATTTTACCAATCTCAGAAGGATGGAAGGCTGAGTCAACCTTGAGCCGGCTGCTGGGATCGAACTCCCAGCCTCATGGGCAGAGCTTTCAGACTGCATGACTGCTGCCTTACCACTCTGCGCCACAAGAGGACTGGTAGGGGAGAACAATTTAGAATCACTGAGAAATGTCTTAACGATAACCAAAACAGAAATGGATGCAAGATGAAAAGCCACAGACTATCAGCCAAAACACATTTGCAACCATGAAGGGGTAACAGGAGTTCTGAGATGGTTGGAAATATTAGGGGGGGGGGGGTTGATGGAACAAGGAAGTAACAAGGGAGAGAGTTGGAAGACTAGCAATGGAAAACTGAAAGGAATTTAAAGAGGAGTTATGCTTGGGCTCATTGGGTAAGCTGTGGTTTTGCCTCAAGGCCAGTGGTGTAACAGTAATGAAAGTTATTTTGGGGAAAATAATCCAATTTGTGGGCTGAGGTCTTTTGAGGCTGCTTATCCCTAAATTTATAAGGAAGGCGGAGCGTCAAAGAATTGAGGCTTTTGAACTCTGGTGCTGGAGAAGACTCTTGCGAGTCCCTTGGACTGCAAGGCAAACAAACTGGTCAGTCCTAGAGGAGATCAGCCCTGACTGCTCCTTAGAAGGCCAGATCCTGAAGATGAAACTCAAATACTTTGGCCACCTCATGAGAAGGAAGGACTCCCTGGAGAAGAGCCTACTGCTGGGAGCGATCGAGGGCAAAAGAAGAAGGGGCGACAGAGAATGAGGTGGATGGATGGAGTCACTGAAGCAGCTGGTGCAAACTTAAATGGACTCCGGGGAATGGTAGAGGACAGGAAGGCCTGGAGGATCACTGTCCATGGGGTCGTGATGGGTTGGATATGACTTCGCACCTAACAAATCCCTAAATTTATGGGATCTTTCTGGCACAAGAGAGGACCCTTCTTCTGTTCTTTAATTCAGGAAAGGGTTTGCCAGCCTCCAAGTGGGGCCTGAAAATCTCCTAAAACTACAACTCTTCTCCAGACTACAGAGATTAGATCCCCTGGAGAAAACCCCACAACCCCCATCACCAAAATTTGTTGAACATTCATGCCAACACTCTACCACAAACAATGCCTTGTGTACCACCAATGGGCCTAAATTCATGGTGAACTTTAGTTTGTAAACTGAGCAGAAGGAAGGAAAGAAGGAAAGAAGGAAAGAAGGTAACATTCTGTAAATGTACTTCAAATCATGGTCAGATAATCTAAAATCTATCTTCTGCAGTCCCTGAGGCCTCCTTGAAGTTTTATAGCTGGCACACCAGATCAGCAAATGGCTTGTGCAGCTTTGAATCAGTATTTCTTGGCTCCACTTCTTGAGTCCCTCTTGGCTCTGGTGGGGGTTTGCCAGGTAATCAGTTATCAGAGGATGGGATTCTCTTTGTAGCAAAGCGGAATGCAGAGGCCGTGCTGTTTAGAATGCACAACGTGGTGCATAAAATTGTCCCAAGGCTAAACTGCTTCACGATTGGTCGCTCAGCAAATCAAATGAAAGAAGAGCCTTAGATTATACATGTGGGCAACAAAATTGTCCTGAGATTTTTGTAACTCTTGACCACCACTTTGCAATCTACATTTATTTCATGATTGTTGTCACCAGATGGATGAGGATTGTCTCTGTTGAAAATATTGTTTGGGGGTTCATACTGGGTGATGGGCAAATGGGCAATTCCTCAAAAGTGTTGCATTATAATATGCAAAACATCAATTGAAGATCAATTAATAGTCAATGGATGAACATGTCTGGTCTCACTCACCCTGATGGGGAACAGCGGAGCATTTTTAGCAATAGGAAAGAAGTAAAATGCAGGATAGTTGGGTCAGGCGTGATAAACAAATGACCCAAATTTCCTCCCTTGAAATCTTTTCTTTCTTTCCACTCCCCACCCCCATTATAAGGCTACAACTGACAACTGTGACTTCCCCTAATCTATCTCAATTGCTTTGCATTATTCATGAAGTGTTTGAGATTTTTGTCAACTTTTTGGAATGATTGATTGCCTTTTATTAAGAATCACCTGTATAGATGTGACAGATGAAGGCAGGGGGGGAAAAGTCTTTGTTTCAGAGGAGACAGACAGAAGAAACCAAAGTCTTTTTGCTCTCTGGGCCGATTTTCTGGCGATCACCCAGCACTGGTTTATATTATCTTCACGGGGTTCCTGTTAGCGGCTGGCCTATTCCATTATGCATGATTCCTGACTGCTCTTGGGATGAACAAACAGGGCGGTGTTTGGTTAGCGGTTTTCAATTGCATGCTAAGCGCTGCAGTTTATTGGCATCATTTAGGTTAATACAATCCTTCTGTATTTTCATAGCACTTCATTACATTGTTTATTAATAATGATGTCATGTTTGGGAGCAGGGATAGATGTGGCATCTGGAATGCGATGCTTGCATAGCATCCCTAAAATAGAATTAGTCACGTTGGCAACTTTCTGCATTGGGAGTCAGGTTGCAGGTAAGGTTCCAGGGGAGGGTGATGACCGGTGTGCGAATTTGGACAATCAGGTAGGGTTATAACCCTATTATAATCTGGATTCAGGCTAATTGGCAGTGCTGAATGCAATTCTCAATCATAAAATATCTTCTGAAGGACAATTTTAAATACGATGGATTAGATCCCATCCAGAATTAGTGAAGCCTAACCAGAATTAGCATTGCCTGAGAAAATACTTGGAAAGTTTGTGGGTGGTTTCTGGGGAGGGTGGGGTCATGTTTCAGTGACTCTCTATGAAATTCCCCATATCTTTATTGTAATGACCATAAATACATAAGGACAGTCCTAGAATGCCACCATGGAGGCCATATTTCCCCTTCTACTGGCTTTATCAGGGGTGTGGGATAGGTGCCCAAAGTAAGGTTTAAGAACCATGGGAAGGTTAGTGGTTAATGGCAAATGGCAAATTTGCCATGATGAAGTATTGGATGGCTTCTGTAAGGTGGAATCTTTGCAATAACATCTGAGCCCTGGTTTTCTTAGTTAGCTTTCACTGCTTGGCTCAGCAGGGCCAAATTGCCTTTGTTCCAATTCAGAACAACATATCTGTCATGCAAAGTAAGCCACAGAATACTTGCCTGGAAGCTTCCTAGTGTAAAGAATGTCCCATCTTGCTCCCAGCATTGCAGCAAATTTCCATAATACAGGAACACAGTCACCGCCCTGCCACAAAATAGTGGAGTGGTGGCCAAGTTCATCCTTGCCCCTTGCTGGGCAGCTGAGTCAGTGCCTCTGTGAGTGGGAAACTTCTAGGGATAGAATCATCGAATCATAGAATCATAGAGTTGGAAGGGGCCACACAAGCCATCTAGTCCAACCCCCTTCTCAATGCAGGATCAACCCTAAGCATCCTAAAGCATCCAAGAAAAGTGTATATCCAACCTTTGCTTGAAGACTGCCAGTGAGGGGGAGCTCACCACCTCCTTAGGCAGCCTATTCCACTGCTGAACTACTCTGACTGATTTTTCCCCCCTGATATCTAGCCTATATCGTTGTACTTGTAGTTTAAACCCATTACTGCGTGTCCTTTCCTCTGCAGCCAATGGGAACAGCATCCTGCCCTCCTCCAAATGACAACCTTTCAAATACTTAAAGAGGGCTATCATGTCCCCTCTCAACCTCCTTTTCTCCAGGCTGAACATTCCCAAGTCCCTCAACCGATCTTCATAGGCCTTGGTCCCTTGGCTCCAGATCATCTTCGTCGCTCTCCTCTGTACCCTTTCAATTTTATCTACGTCCTTCTTGAAATGAACACAACTGAACCACGAAGCAAAGTTCCTCACAAATCTTGCCCTGTTCATGTCTTGTGAAGTCACATTCGTGGCAGGGGGCCTAGAATAGACTTTAGCATCATTTGTGGAGGTTCATGCAAATTTGTCAGCCGAAACATTACCAAATAGACTATTAAGGCTCAATCAAAATGTTTACAAAACCTCAAAGCAATAACATGGAGGACAAATACAGGAGCATCTAGGGAAGGCCTCCTGTGATCTTAATGTCTCTTCCTTGCACAAGATCTGGTCTTGCACACTCCTGAACCTCCGGCATTTTGACAGGTGCAGTTTCAGGAAGTTCAGGAATCTATAGAATGTATCCTGTGTAAAGAAGATACATCAAACTCGTGGCGGACTTACCCTGGATACTCTTCTACATGCCTTCCAAGTTTGGTCTCCCTAGCTTCCACAGGATCCAGCCTATATATATTCCTGAACCTGAGACTGTCAAAATGACAGTTGACAGGTGATAATTTTGACACGTTCAGAAGGTTCAGGAATATATTGAATAGATTCTATGCAAGCTAGAGACACCGCACTTACATGGAATCTTTGTCTGACTCTGTTCTACCTTCTTGCCAAGTTTGGTGGGGGTTGGATTTACAGAATCCAAGTTATCTCCCTCCCAGTGGTGACTTCAGGAATGTTTCCAGGGAAATCACAGGTACTTACCTGGTGGCACTGTTTAGAGGGGCCGTAACTTTGACCCCATAATTCCAGTCACCCCTCATACTCAGAAAGACATCACCTCTGAGTTTGGTTTCTCTAACATGTCAGGGGGCCGTTTATCATGCTACAAACCACAAAAGAATAATTTATAAAGCAGGTAAAAATTCATAATGATTTGTGGTTTGCAAATGTTTCCTAGTGTAAGGCTTTTGATATGGTTCTGCATTATATTCTTTCTAGTATCAAAGGCCATTTTTAAAATGGGCTTTGAAAAGGACGGCAGGCAGGAGGGTCTCTCCTTGTGGGCGACAATGGAGGCTGCAGCCACAAGGCTTCTAGCAGACAAGGAGGGAGGGTGGGAGCTGGAGGGGGACGGCAAATCAGGGTGGCCCTGGACAGACAGGGCCCCGGACAGTCTCCTCCCAGGAGGCTGTTTCCCAAATACAAGGGAGCGAAATAGTATTAAGGACTGGCAAGTTGGTAAAATGCAGTATGGATCCTATTACTGTTAGGTGGATCAAGAACTGGTTGACAGATTGCACCCAATGGGTGCTTGTAAATGGTTCATCATCTTCTTGGAGAAGAGTGATGAGTGGAATGCCTCAGGGATCTGTCTTGGGCCCTGTGTTGTTCAACATATTTATAAATGATTTGGATGAAGGAATAGAGGGGGTCCTTATTAAATTTGCAGTTGATACTAAACTGGGAAGGGTAGCAAACACACCAAAAGACAGAATCAGGATACAGGCTTGACAGACTGGAAAACTGGGTTAAAATGCATAACATGAATTTTAATAGTGAAAAATGTAGGAAAAATCAAATGCATAACTATAGGATGTGTGAGACTTGTCTTGGCAGGAGTATGTGTGAAAAGGATCTGGGGGTCTTAGTAGACCATACACTGAACATGAGTCAGCAGTGTGACTCGGTAGCTAAAAAGGCAAATGGGATTTGGGATTGTATTAAAAGAAGTACAGTGTCTGGATCATGCAAGTTGATGTTACCCCTTTATTCCACTCTGGATAGACCTCACTTGGAGTACTGTGTTCAGTTTTGGGCCTCACAACTGATGAAAGATGTAGAGAAACTGGAGTGTGTCCAGAGGAGGGCTACAAAGATAGTGAGGAGTTTGGAGACAAAGTGGTATGAGGAAAGGTTGAGGTAGCTTGGTCTGTTTAGCCTGGAGAGAAGACGACTAAGAGGTGATATGATAACCATCTTCCCAGACTTGAAGAGCTGTCATATAGAAGATGGAGCAGAGTTGTTTTCTGTTGCCCTAGAGGGTCAGACCAGAACAAATGGGATGAAATTAATTCAAAAGAATTTTTGGCTAAGCATGCAGAAGAAATTCCTGACCATTAGAGTGGTTCCTCAGTGGAACAGGCTTCCTCGGAAGGTGGTGAGTTCTTAACTTTTAGCCTGAACTTTTAGCCTTTAGGAGAACCTCCTTCAAAAGTAGTCTGAATCGAGCCAATCACTTAGCTGCAGGTTATTCATTTCTGAAGTCAGTGTGGAATATAAATCCCAGAATTAAATATAAATCCCAGCAAGTTGATGTTACCGCTTTATTCCACTCTGGATAGACCTCACTTGGAGTACCGTGTTCAGTTTTGGGCCTCACAACTGAAGAAAGATGTAGAGAGGGCTACAAAGATAGTGAGGAGTAGTGAGGAATAGAGCAAAAAAAAAGGGGGGGGGGGAAAGAGGAAAGCATTCATTGGGACCTGGTGTTTATTCCTTGATGGTGGAAGTACTATCTCCTCCCTCCGCCCATCATGATTGTATCTGGTGATATATCTACTTGTGAGCATCTCAAAATCCACACATCAGCGCTGTTCAGTTCACACATAACAGTTAAATATTTAACAAACTTCAAGAGGGCTTTAGGCTTTCAGAGCCCCTCGACAATAGCAGGAATTGGGAGGCTAATTCCCTATGCAATCTTTTTCACATTTCAGTCTGTAACTAACCACTCTTTATTCACTGAACTATAGCCAAAGATCGCTGTTAAATATCTGCAAGGGAACTGGTGAAAACTTCTCTCTCTCTCTTTGTCTCTCTCTCTCTCTCTGTCTCTCTCTCTCTCTCAGCTCTGTAATTCATTTTTACAGAAATAACATCCACCCATGTCTCCATATTAGACGTGATAGACTGTGCCTTGTATTTTAACTTCTGGTTTCCATCAACAATAAATGACATCTATCTCCAAATAAATGGGCTATGACTGGCAGATGTTGTTGTCCCCACCGTTGGAAATACTGAAATGGGGACTCTCCTGATGTTTGTGTTCTAGAACAGCCATTCTCAACAGGGCTCTTATGCCCCCCCACCCCCGGAGGGTCCTGGCACATGTTAAGGAGGGCACAGACTAGAAAATGTGAGGACAACCCAAAGGTTTTATTGGGGGCCCTGATAACTGAACAGATGGAATATCTGTTCTGTCATGTACAATGTCATTGTTGTTGTTAGGTGCGAAGTCGTGTCCGACCCATCGCGACCCTATGGACAATGATCCTCCAGGCCTTCCTGTCCTTGACAATGTCATTAGTTGCTAGGAAGTTCAGCCTGTATCAAGGAAAAGAAAAAGTGATCATGTCACCTATTCTGTGGCATGGGCTTAAATTAAGGCATTCAAGAAAAATGCAGTGGACACACGTGCTTCACTCGCTTGAACGTTCTAGAAATCTCTCTTGTGTATATATAAGATGAGGCATGTCACATAGAGTTAGTTCAATCCCAGCTTAGGGCTTTTGTTAGCTAAGCTCCTTGTACATGCAGCCAGCCTTCTGCAGCCTTCGGGAACCTGAGAAGAGCACCTAAAAAGGCTGTGGCCCAAAAAGGGTTGACAATGGCTGTTCTGGACAGCGGATGGACAGAAAGAAAAAGCAGCCCTTCTCTTACCCAACAGCTTCCGCCAAAAGATTTGTCATTGCATTAATTCAGAAATGAATTTTTCTCCTACCGTAACAAATTTGTTAATAGGACATAAGGTCTTCTCCATTAGGTCTTCTCCAGTTCAGGTCAAAGCTCACAACAGAGAAATATCTCCTACAGCAGGATTTGTAGCACTGCAGAATCTGTGGCCGCTTGTGGAGTCTTGAGAAAGTTTAGTGAGCATTACCACAAATGGCAGCTATGGAGGGGGTGCCAGTCACAAAATGGCTGCCTTGATAGGAAATCATACAAGGGTGGGAGGTTATAAATCTATCTATGATGTGGGGCAGATACTGTATTCGGATTGATGTGAAGCTAGGTTGCCAGATCCTCAGTGGAGATGGGGTTCCCCCACCACTGATCCGCTGGCTAATTGGGGGACTTACCAGAAGAAAAAGGAAGGCCCAGGTGATGTGTCAGGAGATGTGATGATGCCACTTCTATCACACACAGTAAGGATGTCATCACACCGGTGACGTCCAGATAATGCTGGTATTTGAGTATAAACTGAAGCCATTTCTACCATAGAGTTTTGCCCCAAATATCAGAGCATCACTGAGATATTGCCACTTGATGTTGAAATGGAGCCGGCCACAAGATGGTTGCCGGGATTACCTTCAGTTAGGGTTGTGCATAGCAGCATCCGAATCATCCGTTCCAGACTGACTCAGCCAGTGCCATGTTGCAGGGGGAGAAGGGGAGGTGTGGGCGCTGGTGCGTCAGTCTGGAACAGTGCACACTCGAAGGCACGGAGCTCCATGCCTGCATGTGTGTGCCGAGTTGCACACCGGTGCACAAGCCTCCCCTCCCCCCCCTGCAGCGCAGCGCTGACTGCGCTGACCTGGAACCTGGAACGGCTGACTTGCGCACCGCGACGCACAAGCCTACCTTCAGTCATGTAGTGGAGATCCTTGATCGGTGATGGCAGCTGCTGCCAGAGCACCGTTTTGCTTAAAAACATTTGTACATCCAGTTAGAAACTTTGCTGGACAAAAGCCCCACCTGGCTTGATCCACTTTCTAAAAACACTTGGCAGGAGCCAGGAAAAGGTGACAACAGATCCCATGGGGCCCAAAGGGGACTCCTGTTTTAGGATTACACTGAAAGTGAGAAACTGGACAGGATCATCAATCTCTCTGACTGATTCTGCATGAGGAATTTGGCTCAGGCTGGTGCTCGCCAGGTTGCAGGGCTAATGCCCACTTCTAGATTACATCAGTGTTGACCTGGGCCTGTCCTGATTCAGGCCTTCCATTGCTCCACAGTAAGGGAATACGGATATCTCCGTGTTCCCTTATTTGCCCCGGGCACCAATGGGGTCTATGTCAGGGCAAGTCCATATAGAAGGGCAAGAATTGGGCCATGCAGGCTACAGCATCCTGGAAGGGACAGCATCCTGGAAGCATCCTGGAAGCATCCACCACCCTGCATCTGGAGGCACAATTTCAGGGCAGACCGGGTCTGTCTGGGAAAATGCTCCCCTGTCTGGATCCAAGAAGAGGCGGGGCAAACTGCCCCACTGCAAACACCCAGGGGCAGCCTGGTGCAGTGCTGCTGGTGTGGGAAAGGTCTTTGGGATTTTGTTTCTGAGATCTCTTGAGATATTTTTCACCCTTTGTTCAAAAATCATCTTTACTGTATACCTTTGCTCAAGCGGGATAGCTTTATTTTTTGAAAAGCTTCAAGCAATAAGTGCTTAATCATGTTTGAAATCTATTCCCCCCCTCCACCCTTTATAGAAAAATTATTTGTGCGGCTTCCCTCCTCCGTATGATTTGCCCAAATGGTTGAAGGACTTGGACAATTTGACAGGGAAAATAATGTTTGCTCTTAAAAAAAAAAAAAAAAAAGTCAAAATGATTCTGATTGTTCTTGGGGAAATTATTTCTGATTTGGCTGAGTAAAATCTCTTTGAGAACACTTTGGTAGAAGCTGTCTTTAATGGTTTCTATTCTCTCTGCCCTCCTAAGCAAAGCACAAATGCTCCTTGACTAGAATTGCCGGGTTTTGAACGTGTTTCCACAGTGATACCTTTAACAATCGTCTATTTTGCAGAAATTAGTGGCTGATAATGTCCATTTTTATGCCATGAAAAATCTCACAGGGTGACTTCAGCTGACCAAACTGATGTCAAAGGTTCAAAAGCAAGTCAAAATGTCTTTTTTTTTTGGGGGGGGGGGGGTTGCTGGCTAGTTGGCAAGCTCAACTAAAACTTATGATTATAAATGCAATGATGTTGAGTGCAAAAGAAAGGGGGTACTGGGGGGAAATGGGAATTTGCCTGCAAGCTGAAAGGTGTCTTAAAAAGCGGATATGAAAAATGGCTGAGGACCTACTTAATTCCTCCTACCACTTACTAGGATTGCCAATTTGCAGATGGCGATCTCCTGGATTACCACTGATTTCCAGGTGACAAGGAACAGCTCATCTAGAAAAATAAATTGTTTGTGTCAATGACTTTTAAAATTAATGTTAAGCTCAAATTTTACTTGCTTTAACTTACTGTATTAAATCCTTTGACTGGCAGGGGGCATGTTGGGCAAGCAAGACACAACTCGTATTGGCAATGATAAGGCCACGGCTTTTATTGTAGCAAACAACCTCCAGCTGGAGGGTTGGCCTGGCCTGAGACATAGAGCCTACCTCAGCCATCCGGCTGCTCATGTTTGGCTCTTGGAGTGCCCTGGTCCCTGCACCATCCCAGCTGGGAGGGCAGGTTCCTTGCTTCCAGAGTCAATAACCCCAGGTGTCTGATGGGCGCCCACCTCATTCAGGCACCTAGGCGCCTGGCTCAGAGCCCCTGAGCTACCCAGCCAGCTAGGCCGTGCTCATCTTTGAGCCAATCTCTTATGGAGACCCCCCCCTCCTCTCAGGGCTCCAGTGTGCAAACTGGAGCCCTGAAAACCATGGGCTCTTATCTCATGCCCCTTTATACCTCTGTGACGGAAACCAAGAAGACCTTCAAACAACAATAACAAGGGCGGGAGCGAGGGAAGCTGTGCAGGTGGCTGTCCTCAGCAAAAGAGGCCAAACCCCGCCTTGCGGCGCCTTAAGTAGGCACTGCGGAATCCCGTCCCCGTGGCAGCAGCTGTGCATGCCAACAGGCCTTGCCTGCCCGCCAACCACCTTGTCAACTGGCAGCTGCAGTAAGTCGTGGCCATGCTTTATATTGTACATCACCCTGAGCCAGCCTGCTGGATAGGCTGGTTTAGAAGTTGAAGGAAGGGAGGGAGAGGCTGCTTTGGAAAGTGGATTGAGGGCATAATAACTCACTGAAGAAGTCCCTGCCCTCCGCAGATCCCACCATCCTCAGGCTCCACTCCCCAAATCTTCCAGTTTTTCCAATTCAGAGCTGGCAAGCTGGCTTTGATGTTGAAAAAAATGAAACTAGCTTTAAACTGAGTTTGCAAACCTACTTCCTTCCTTCCCTTTTTCTGTCTCCCTTCCTTCTTTTTCCCCTTCATCCCTTCTCCTATCTTCTTTTCATTCTTCCCTCTTTCTCTCTTCTTTCCTTTTTCTTTCCAAATGTTTCCTGCAGAGGAATGGATGTCTGGAGATCAGTTGTTGTCCCTGAAGATATCCAGGCCCCACCTGGAGGATGGCAATCCAACTTCCTGCTCATAGAAGAGGAGTGTGGATCAGACCTGGCCCTTGAGATTAGAGTCTGCTACTCTTTAACCCCTTCACCATGCTGGATCCCGAGCAGGGGGAGGAGAACCAGCATCCAGGGAGGCCACCATGCAAGCATGCATTGTATTCTAGGGTGCAATGGGCTTTTTCCCTAGTAAATAAATAAAAACCAAACTCTTAATGATGATTGAGGTATTGGGGGGCATTCCCTTTTCACTAATTCCATGTATTTCAGTATACAGTTCCAGAAATCTGAGAACAGCGAGCTGTACATTGAATAGATTTATAAACTCCTAACAGCAGAATCTAAGTGGTCAAAATAATTTGCCCCAGGATTATTCCCAGTATACAAAGAGGGATTATTCTGAAGAGTTTTTTTTTTTACTATTTGTAACTGATTTCTTAGCAGAAGCTTCTTATTTAAATGATATAAGTGGAGTTTGCTGTCATTGTTTCTATCAATAAGGATCAAATTCCCACCCTTCCTGCATCCTCTAATTGTCCCCTGTAAACAGTAACCGTACCCTGATTTCCTTTTGCCTCCCTAGCAGAATGGGGCATTCTCAAGTATTTCCCTGACCAAGAAGCCACGCACATGAACACCTACAGCGAGGCCTCCTGAACCACTTAGCAGGCTGTGATTTCCTGCTTCCAATTGCTTACAACCCGAAATTCAATAAGGCTTAAGTGACATGCGTATCCTAGGGTCTTTCCAAGCTTCCCACAGTTACCTCCTCCGCATAAGGAACAGATGCCATGGAAGTCATAGTCATATGGTAGCCCTTAGGAAACGATTCCATCACCAGAAGAACTGGGATGGGGGGGAGGGAGAAGCACCAGACAAAAACACGTGGCCATAACTTCGAAGTCTTGCACATTAAAAATAAGCATTGAAACTTCTAATTGCTGCCTTCAGGAGAGCGAGCGTCTCAATTTGCATGTCAATAAAAGCTGTACCCCGAGGAAAAAAAATGGAACAATGTGATTAAGACTTTGTACAAGCACTGAAAGACAACGCTGTAATAATTATTTTTGGGACTCTAGCAGGGAGGCCGCAAGCATCCCAAGTGTGTGTGAGGGGGATCTATTGGCAATTTCTGACAAAGATAGCAACATATTGATTTGCAGGAGGGCATTTTGGGCTCAAGGAAGACACGCACACATTTTCATTGGCTTGAAAAGGCCACAGCTTTATTATTACTCCAAAGGAGTGTTGGCACAGCATGGGAGAGGGAGCCTGACTTGCAGTCCAAAGACCACAAGAACCTGGACCCCAGCAGCGCCCTGGAGCCCATCCAGATCCTCATTGGGAACACGTCTCCTTGCTGCTGGGATCCCACCCACAGGAAGAGCCAGCGGCGCCCTGGGGCCCACCCGGTTCCCCCGCTGGGAATGCGGGTCCCCTTGCCGCTGGATTCCCACCATAGGGAAGTGTCCACCTGGGGTGCCAAGAGGAAGCGTACACTTCCCATGGACCCACCCCAGGCCACCCGGCACTGTAAACCCTGGGGTGCCAAGGAGAGGTGCCCACCTCATTCTTGGTCCCACCCCAGGCTACCTGGCCCTGCGAGCCCCAAGCCTCCCCAGCCGGGTCGGCCCTGCTCGCAGAACTGCCACCTCTTAGGAGGTCCCCAACTTGGGGAGTCCGATGCGCAGACCGAACTCCCCCCAAAACAGGCTCCATCCCATGCTAAAACCGCCAGCTGTGACAAAATGCAATGTAAACATTTAATCCAGTGGTCATCCAAACATAAACAGCCAACAACACAGGGTGGGTGGGAGGGAAGCTGCTCAGGCGGCGAGCCTGGCGAGAGAGGCAGGGCTTCTCCACGTGGTGCCTTTTAAGGCGCGCTGAGCCCACGCCCAGGCGCCAAATGGTGCGTGCGCAACGCTCTCGCACAGCGCCTGCCCTTCCTGCTACAGAACCTCCCCCCAGCGTGCCTTTCCAACGCCCGCTCCTCCGCTGCATCAATGGCGGCTGCAGCTAAGTCTTCGCCGCTTTTTGATTTGCAGGAGGGCATTTTGGGCTCAAGGAAGACACGCACACATTTTCATTGGCTTGAAAAGGCCACAGCTTTATTATTACTCCAAAGGAGTGTTGGCACAGCATGGGAGAGGGAGCCTGACTTGCAGTCCAAAGACCACAAGAACCTGGACCCCAGCAGCGCCCTGGAGCCCATCCAGATCCTCATTGGGAACACGTCTCCTTGCTGCTGGGATCCCACCCACAGGAAGAGCCAGCGGCGCCCTGGGGCCCACCCGGTTCCCCCGCTGGGAATGCGGGTCCCCTTGCCGCTGGATTCCCACCATAGGGAAGTGTCCACCTGGGGTGCCAAGAGGAAGCGTACACTTCCCATGGACCCACCCCAGGCCACCCGGCACTGTAAACCCTGGGGTGCCAAGGAGAGGTGCCCACCTCATTCTTGGTCCCACCCCAGGCTACCTGGCCCTGCGAGCCCCAAGCCTCCCCAGCCGGGTCGGCCCTGCTCGCAGAACTGCCACCTCTTAGGAGGTCCCCAACTTGGGGAGTCCGATGCGCAGACCGAACTCCCCCCAAAACAGGCTCCATCCCATGCTAAAACCGCCACCAGAATGAGGCCCCTCAGCCTCGTTCCCGCCAACACTCCAAAACCACAAGCACCCCACCATGGGGGTTCTAATCAGTAACGCACTTCCAAACTCAGCCCACTACACAGGCTTGAGTTCCACACCTGCTACACCCAATATCAAAGCAATCTGGGTAACAGGTCAAAGAGCCACTCTCCACCTCTGCCACCACGGGCCATTCTGTGGTAAATGTCCACCCAGTGGGCCTCTTGTGGGCCTTATCCTCTTGGAAAGTGGTCTCCTAACCACACATCCCCAACTGAGAATGCCCTGTGAAGTTACCAGGGCATGACCCCCATGCCTCTGCCAAAGCTGGCAAAGTACCAGACAGCAACCACTGCTAAACATGGCTTGGAGATCGGCTCCACATTTGCAACCATAGTGCGGCCAGTGTCCCATGACCGTCAGTCTATGCATTGGGAAATACAGAAGCCAGCCGGCAAGTTTTGCATGGGCAGTCCTGGTGCAACGATGTCCGGTAAAGTAGCATGCCTCCCACGAGAATCCAGGCAAGGTGATGCCTCTTGGTCCCCTAATTGGACCTCTTTCCTGCTTGCACAGCATGCCATCTCGTCCACCGCTTGGCATCTTTTGCATCCCTGCTGAATGCCATCCTGAAGGTAACCAAAAAGATGTTACTGGGATAAACCACAGGCAGCCTCACACACCAATTGGTGCTGCCCCCTGAATACAGTGTCAAACACCCATAAGCAGTCCCATGGTGGTAGAATATGCCCTGCCCCCAGCCATTTGAGTGCTGTCCCTACCAGGCCAGCCAGCTGTGCGGACCCACTATCGAGATCCCAAGTACAACCCACAACCTTGGCTGGGATGCCAGCTGAAGCCACGTGGGTTCTTGTAATCCAGCAGTCCTGCTAGGTTTTACACGATTCCCCTGAACTGCCTCGGGGTGGACCCAGATCCAGGACTGCAAGACACCCAGAAAATGCAAGAATGAGGGCCACCGAAACCCCATCACTCCGACCTGTCGGAGACAACCAAGGCCAGAGTTCGCTAGGACGTGACCCGCTTAGCAAGTGATCGGACCCAGGAATCTCAAACGTTGAGGGCGGGGGCATTCGACTATCCCGAGTACCCTCCACTCCTTGCAGAAGACCCCCAGCTGTAGGCCGACCAGCACTCAAATGCTGAACCTTGTTGCTGCAAACCTCTCAATGTGCCTGCACTGATTGCCCCCCCGGATGTCTTAATGGGGGCAACCCAGTCTGCTAGCTTAGGAGACCTGACTGGAGCTGCTGTTGGCCCAGACATGAAATGACCCCCGGAACGTGCAGTGCGCTCAATCCCCAATGCTCAGACAAGTGGGGCCTGTGCCACATTCCCAGGTCAGTGGCCAAGCTGCTCCCATGCCAGGCCCCCAAACTCATGCAAGCCATGTGACAGCACCCAAAAACCACTTGTCCATCCTGGCCCCAGGCATGGTTAAGCAACTCGCCTTGACGGCTGCCCCGCTGGAATTGGACTCTCCCGGTAAAGGGAATCCCATAATTCCTGGAATTGTAACCCAAGCAACCCCAGGCTCCCATGGCATGTGGGGAGGAGGCGAGTATGGGTTGCAGGTTTGCTGCCACCTCTTCCCACCAGGCCGGCCTGATCAGACACTGTGTCATATGCTTACAGACCCAGTCTGCACCATGCAAAGCCCTGGTAACCAATGAGGCCAGCTAGCCAGATTAGGTGCATAAATATGAAGTGACATACGGGGCTGATCTGTGGAACTTAATGTACAGACTGCCCCTGCCCCCAACAACTTGAAACAGCATCAAGGTGACAGGGAGGCGGGGGGGGACAACCGAGCTGCATATAACTAAGGCTAGGGAATTCTGGAATGGGATGAAGAGGTCCCTACATGAGAAGCGGTCTGACCGATGCTGACCCACCTGCAGTCTGATGTAACTGAGCATTTATAACCTGATGAATGCTCCCCTGTAGTACCACACCATACCTTTTTGGATGCCTTACTTCTTGTCCATCCCAAAGAGCTCTACCATCCTCCTGGATGCAGCACCTTGAATCCCTTGCATGGCAGTCCTGTGCAGCCACTTCCCGTGCCAAGAACGTCCTGGGCTCAAACCGTGGGACGCCCCTCGCTGTTGCTCTCCCATCCGCATCAACAGCACTTCTGTGAATGACCTGCAACGAGACCCGCTCCCTCCAAGCCGGCCTGGCCCATTACTGCCAGTAACTTGTGACTGGCTGCCCTGCCAAGCAAGGGCAGGCGATGACTCTGACACCATTTGTGGAAAGCGTAACCCACTCTGAAACCAGCAGGCAATGCCCAACTGCTGCTGTATGATTTTCACATATTGCCTGGCCAAGGCAATGGTGTAATTCCAGCCAGCGGGCACTGGCCACAAGTAGCCAGCTGAGGGCCTCTGAGTGCCCCATTCCCCCACCCTGGGGCGGATGCCAGCTGGAGACCCTCCGAACTGGTGTGTGACCGCCAGCCTCGGCATGAAGCAGGGGGTTGGATTGGAAGCCCCCTGAAGGCCCCTCCAGTTTTGGGCTCCTGCAGACTGAAACCGCTGGCTAGAGCACATGGCAGGTCTATATGACCCAGAGGTTCCTGCCAGCTCTGAGCTCCTGCAAACCAAGACTTCTGCTTGAATCAGCGTTGGACTAGATGACCAATAGGTCTCTTTCCTCCTGTGAACCAATGCCGCTGCCTGAAGCAAGGGTTGGAGTAGATGACCCTAGAGATCCCGAACAGCTCTGTGCTCCTGCCAACCACACCTGCTGCCGAAGCAGAGGGTTGGACTTGATGACCCTGGTTGTCCCTGCCAGCTCAGGGCTTCCGCAAACTGAGATTGCTGCGTGACCCGCGGGTCAGACTAGATGACCCAGGACTATCTGTGAATTCTCTGCTCCTGCGAATCAAGGCCATTGCTTGAAGCAGGGTTGTGCTAGATGCCAATAGGGCTCTGTGCTCCTGCAAACCAAGACCACTGCCGGAGCAGGGGGTTGAACTAGCAGACCCTGGAATACCTGCTGTCCCAGAGCTCCTACAATCAGGGTCGCTGCCTGAGCAGCGATTGGACTAGATGACTCCTGAGGTCCCTGCCAGCTCAGAGTTCCCACAAACCAAGACCACTGCCGAAGCAGGGGGTTGAACTGGACAATCCTGGAGATCCCTGCCAGCTCTGAGATTTTGCAGTCCAAGGCTGCCGCCAAGGAAGGGAGTTGGACTAGATGACCCTGGAGGCCCCGACAGACTCTGTGTCCCTGCGATCAACCACTGCCCGAAGAAAAAGGGGTGGATTACAGGACCCTGATGGTCTGAGTCAACCCTGTGCTGCTGCAAAGCAGGACTGCCGCTTGAAGCAGGGTCAGACTGGATGACCCTGGAGAACCCTGCCAGTAATGTGCTAATGTGCATGGTGCCTACTGCGTACTGCTTGGAGTAAGACTAGATGCCTCTAGAGGTCCCTGCCAACTCTAAAATCTGAAAACAGGCTGGCAATAATTTGTTTGTTTTGTGGCCATTTTGCTGACTCTGTGAAGGCTTCCTTGTGTGCCACTGAAACCACAGGTCCTGCCTCGCCAGACAAATCTGGGGCTGAGCAAAGTGCCTCTTGGAAGCGCTGCCAGCCCTGCTGCCTCCAAGCAGCCCTGCTGCCCCCCCCCATTGTTTTTGGTTTTTTGTTTGTTTGTTTGTTGTTTTAGTAGCTTTCTAGGCCCTGCCACTAGGGCTTCCACTGTAGGCCACAGGGATCTGCCTGCTGCCCGGGTAGACCCAATGACATGGCCAGCTGGCACCCAGGGATCTGGGCAAGGAAAACACGCTCCTCACACACTCACCCTACCCCCCACCACGTGCATGGTGGATGCTGCCTGGAATTTTCTCCTTTGCCATGCCACTTGATACACACACGCGCACGCGCGCACACACACGGAATGGGGAGGAGGGGCACTAGGCACCCCACCCCTGCTGATGCCTGTCTGGGTGGGAAAGCCACCACCCACAGCCTGGGCGCTTTTACCCAGACACCCGTTTGAAAACTCACCCGTTTGTAAACTCACAGAGACGCTTTCTCAAGTAGGGTCCTGATCGTTAAGGCAACGGCTTATTAAGGAGGCTCCTGTTCCTTAAGGCAACCGCTTTTTTAAGGAGGCTCCTGATCCTGCAACCGTTTTTTAAGGAGGCTCCTGATCCTGCAACAGCTTTTTAAAGGAGGTTTTTAAGGAGGCGCCGGATCCATAAGGCGGACGGTATGCAGGAATCATGCTGGGAGGCACGTGCAAGGAGGAGGTGAGCTCAATGCAGAGCTCGAGCTGCCGCACCCCACCAGAAGCCTAAGGTTTGGGAAGGGAAGGGGAGGGAGGGAGGTTGTAAAGGCACCCGGAAAAAAAAAAAAAAAAGCTGCTGCACGAGGGAATGCTCTGCGCTGCGCAGAAGACAGCCAGTCTTCGACTCTGTCGCCAGGCCCGTGATTCCCAGGGGCCAAGGAGCTGCTTCTAGTTGTGCCGGGGACTGCCCCGGCCTAAGGACGCCAGCTGCGAGCAAACAAGCTGCTCAGGCGGCGAGCCTGGCGAGAGAGGCAGGGCTTCTCCACGTGGTGCCTTTTAAGGCGCGCTGAGCCCACGCCCAGGCGCCAAATGGTGCGTGCGCAACGCTCTCGCACAGCGCCTGCCCTTCCTGCTACAGAACCTCCCCCCAGCGTGCCTTTCCAACGCCCGCTCCTCCGCTGCATCAATGGCGGCTGCAGCTAAGTCTTCGCCGCTTTTTATACAAAATACGGGCAGTTAGTCCTAGCAAGACAGGTATTCTCAGCTCTCATTGCTTGCAAAGGGTTTAGAAATATCAACCACTAAGACAGGGGTAGTCAAACTGCGGCCCTCCAGATGTCCATGGACTACAATTCCCAGGAGCCCCTGCCAGCATTCGCCAGCTGGCGAATGCTGGCAGGGGCTCCTGGGAATTGTAGTCCATGGACATCTGAAGGGCCGCAGTTTGACTACCCCTGCACTAAGAGAATCACAGGGGTGGAATTGTCACCCTTCTCCACAGCACTACAGTTGGTGTGTATGGGTTTATAGATTTCATTCTGTAGATATCACCCATGTGGATTGGTGGGATCTGTTGTGGTTGCCAAGGGCATTTGCTGTTACGGAATGAGCTTTCCCCTGATAAGCAGAAGGTTCCTTCCATTGGCGGAAAGCCTCTCCATGAGCAGAACAAATCAATGGGATCCAATCCAGAGTGAACTAGCAACTTGATGAGTCCATGAGTGAGATGCACAGTTCAGCAGGTATTTTTGAACACAAAGTTACAGGTTGGATGTTGAGAAGGTGCTAGGACCTGGGTCAGAAATTACTTTTACTGGCATCCACTAGGATAGGGGTTGGACTATGGTGGGTACATTTGAATCCTCAAATCTGCCAGCTCTAGATATGGGTTAAAAGTAAAGGTAAAGGTATCCCCTGTGCAAGCACCGGGTCATGTCTGACCCTTGTGGTGATGCCCTCTAGCATTTTCATGGCAGACTCAATACAGGGTGGTTTGCCAGTGCCTTCCCCGGTCATTACCGTTTACCCCCCAGCAAGCTGGGTACTCATTTTACCGACCTCGGAAGGATGGAAGGCTGAGTCAACCTTGAGCCAGCTGCTGGGATTGAACTCCCAGCCTCATGGGCAAAGCTTTCAGACAGCTGCCTTACCACTCTGTGCCACAAGAGGCTCCTAGATATGGGTTAACCTAGGTTTTATTAGTGACTGATCGGTAAAATTAATAATTGCACCCATCTCCTTTTAGCGTGGGTTAGTTGTGTTAGTTGTTAGCCTTGTTAGCCTCTTTGTGTTAGTTGTTAGCCTTTGAGTGACCCTGCCCCAGCTATCCTAGCTGCAAAAGCAACTACCACTATAACCATAGTTCCTTCATTTGAGCCTGCACACAACCTGTGCCAAGACATATACACCTTCACACCTTTACCACAACTAAAGTTAGGAGTACTTGTACATTATCAATGCAGTACCCTCTGCAACTACATAGCCAGTGAGCAGTTCCTCCCATCCTTAGTTTTCTCAGGGTATTTGCCGAATCACAACAAACTGAATTACTACTGCTATGCCTAGTTAGGCCTAATCAGTCCTTAAGGACTGGGGCTAATTATACAAACTCCAAATCCTCATATTATGAGGAGCACACACAAAAAAATTCCACTTCCAAATCAGTCTGAAGAGACTCCTAAATGTTATTATTTGACCCCCAAGATGATGGCTGACTACCAGATTGCTTATATTCATATGGGTGGACAGGGTAGGGTTGCTGGACATCCCCATTAGAGGTAGGAGTCCCTTGATGCCAGACCGTGTCTCCCAGCCACCAATCATCTGGCCAGCAATGGGGCTTACCAGTAGAAAGAAGAAAGTCTAGCCTATGTTACCGGCATCAAACAGGAAGTGACATAATAATGCCATTGACTTCCAGACAACACTCTGGTATTTGGGCAGAAACTCTATAGTAGAAGCTGGTTTTACCATAGCATTTTTACCCAAATACCAGAGCTTCACCTGGAAGTTGCTTGCATGATGACATCACTTCCTATGCAACACTGGCAATGCAGCTTAGGCCTTCGTCAGTTCCAACACAACCTACCTGCTTAGCATGCCCAGAGTGGAGCAAAATGGGGGGGGGGGTAAAATCAGTAACATCTCTTCCAATGTGAACCCAGAAATGCTGTTGATTAGGCCTAGCTATGGGTTCAGCTTAACTGAGCACATACCCTTGAGGATGCTCCAGAGTCGTCTTCAATGTAAAACAGGTGTCTTGGCAAAATTGCAGGGGTTTCTTAGCTGATTAGAGAATGTGGGAAATGTTCCCTGAAGGAAGAAAGTTTGAAAAACACAGTATCAGATAATTTAATATCCTTGTCAAAGATAGTCTGGTGTTTCTTCTGGCATTGCTAATGGATTTCTCTCTGCGTCTGTGTTGCCGTTGCATGTTAATATGCCTTGGGGGCCTCCGTCTCTCTGAGATGCCTTTGTGCTTTCTGGGTGAACTTTGCCTGGGAGGGAATAGAGCTAGAAATGGTGGGTTTCTCTCTGTATTCCCAGTTCTACCTGCAATTCACTGAGGACATTTTACAAGACGAGTTATTTAAGTAAGACCTGCATTGTAGATTCCCTCCTCCCGCACACAAGAAATATTTATAGGGCTGGCCTCCGTGGTGCCTTCTTTCTAGGCTGAACATTGGAACTGCATGAAATGGTGTTGATTTACCATTGCCCAGAAGATGGGAATATCCCTGTAAAGGTAAAGGTATCCCCTGTGCAAGCACCGAGTCATGTCTGACCCTTGGGGTGACGCCCTCTAGCGTTTTCATAGCAGACTCAATACAGGGTGGTTTGCCAGTACCTTCCCCAGTCATTACTGTTTACCCCCCAGCAAGCTGGGTTCTCATTTTACCAACCTCGGAAGGATGGAAGGCTGAGTCACCTTTGAGCCAGCGCTGGGATTGAACTCCCAGCCTCATGGGCAGAGCTTTCAGACTGCATGTCTGCTGCCTTACCATTCTGCGCCACAAGAAGCTCTGCTAACCTTAGAGTGGGAACCTGTAAAAATGGATAATACGGGAAAATTGGCCACAAGTTTCTAAGAAGAAAACAGATCACCTGGTTAAAAACAAAAAACAAAACAAAAAAACACATAGATTTTTCTCCTAAGGCTGGACAATGTATAGATTATATGCTTGAGGCAACCTTTTATCCCACAAATATTTAGTCAAAACTCTGGAGATCCCCATATTCATTTAAAAAGTCACATTTCAGATCACCTGGCTGCAGGCATAAAATGAAAAATGTGCAGCTAAAAATTGTGCAAGAGCTCGAGGCAGAAGACAATTGAGAGAAACATCTTTATATGGAGCTTAAAATCCTTTTCTGGGACCCGAAAACTGAGTGGATGTCCTTGTTGCAAAATATCTTATTACCTAAAATGGAACATGAGAACCAGGGGACGAGTGATGAGGACACTAGGGGGTGGATGTAAATAAAAAGCTCTGCATGCCCACTGCCTTTCTTTGTGCTGTGCTATTCATCAGCCTTGAAGGTACACTCCTTGACCGTTTATGCACTGGGAACTTCAGTGCCCCAGCTCCCGTGCAGGAGCACAAATTGGGGACAGATGAGGCACACCGGGCCAAATGCTCCCCCGTGTGGTTGCAGGAAGAGGTGGGGCAACCTGCCATGACTAAAACTCCAGCCTGCAGCCCAGCATGAAACCTCCAGTGCGTAAACGGTCCTTGAGAAGAGAATGTTCCTCTTAAGGCTGCCAACTCCCATTTGGGAAATACCTGGAAATTCAGGGTTGGATCTTGGGGAAGGAAGATTTTTGGAGGGAGGGTGTGGGAACTTAGTAGGATATTACACCATAGAATCCTCTCGCCAAAGCTGCCTTTTTCTCCAAGGGAACGCATCTCTGTCCTCTAAGGATTCTTTGTAATTCTGGGAGAGCGCCAAAGAAGGTTTAGAGATTCTCAAGGCACATCCAAGAATCTGTGGTGATTAGATGTTGGTGAGATGTCACAGAGGAACCCGTGACTCCCTCAGCCTATGGTTATACACGTTCTAATTAGTAGTGGCAAATGGATTTATCTGAAATATGGGAGTCATTGGCATATGACAACAAATCTGGGACTGACACACTTTGGTGTGCAAAGAGAGGACAGCATGACTATGCTACATTGTTGTTGTTTTTTAAATAGTGGCGGAACAGAGAAGATATAAGACTAGCTTTCTTCCCGCTGTGCTGGCATGTTTGTTTGTTTGGAGATTTATTTACCGCCCCTCTCAGCAATGCATTATCGGGGTGGTTTACACAATGTAAAATTCAATAAAATCAATACATTTAACAAATAAATTTGACATTTTCTCCTCACAAGGGAACATTTAGACACATAGGCCCCCATTTGCAGTCTGATATGGTACAGTCCCTGGTAGATTGATCACCTCATGTGCTGAGTGTGTGCTATCCCTTGACTCGCCCTGATAATGAAAACAGCCATGTGCAGGTGAGCATGGTGGTCTCTAACTACCTAGGCAGCTTCCCAAAATGCAACCAAATCCAATTTTGCACACTATCCCAAATAAAAAAAGAAATCATTCAAATAGCTGGTGCAGTCTGAACATGATCCAGATGGGACAGAATATTAAGAGTAACTTAGAATCAGATAAAGGGGAATTTGGGAGAGAGGATATATCAGTCTTCTTAAGCCAGAGACAAGGGGTGTACATTCAGCTAATCTGAGTTTTTAAATATCAGTGTTTTTCAGATTTTAATCCAGCTGGATTGGTTTTAGGAGTACCTTTTGCTATTTTTCCAGCTACCAAAATGGTTGAGGCCAAAGCAACTTCACTACTTGAAGGCATTTAAAGGTAAAGGTAAAGGTATCCCCTGTGCAAGCACCGAGTCATGTCTGACCCTTGGGGTGACGCCCTCTAGCGTTTTCATGGCAGACTCAATACGGGGTGGTTTGCTAGTGCCTTCCCCAGTCATTACCGTTTACCCCCCAGCAAGCTGGGTACTCATTTTACCGACCTCGGAAGGATGGAAGGCTGAGTCAACCTTGAGCCGGCTGCTGGGATAGAACTCCCAGCCTCATGGGCAGAGCTTTCAGACTGCATATCTGCTGCCTTACCACTCTGTGCCACAAGAGGCTCTTCTGAAGGCATATAAAGGGATCTTAATCCCTTTCATGCCTTGGAATCAGAGTTCACTCCAAGCAGAGCTCCCTCCTAGCATTTAAATGCCTTCTCTCCAAGCCATATCACCCCATAAATGTTTAACAAAAAATTAAGAATATATATATAAAAAATAAGTAACTCCCACCCATTCAGAAAACACTTCCATTGCTGTCAAGAAATCCCAGGGTTTCAGAAAACCCTGGTTGTGAAAACCTGCTCTAGAGAATCCCGAAGGGGGGATTTTGAAGGGTCAGAGGGAACTTCCAAATTGTTTTCCAGTCACCAATCCAGATCCTGCACAGGTTCCAGCTGTTCGCTATTTCTATGATACCAAAATAAGAAATGCCGGAGTTACAGACAAGGTTCTCTTTCATTTTCCGGCAAAAGGGATAAATGAGAACTGTGAACTACCAAAATCAGACGAGCTAACTGAGCTGAAGATATGTTATAGCTGGGACCTGTTTCGATTGAAATCTGTTTTTATCAGCCTCCTTTTTTGAAAAGGAGAAGAGAAGAAATTTTGTTCCAAAGGTTACTTTCATTCTTTGAAACAAAAAAAAAGGCCCTTTTATGTGTAAGCTCTCCTTTGAATCAAAGGCAGGGAAGAAGCAGAACACCTTTCTTGCTGCTGGAGCCATGAATGAGTGTCATCTCTTGGCTCAGTGTTCCTCAGGGGTACTTTGCAGTTAATCACTGGAACCCCCCTCTGTGACTCTCCTGATTAGTTCACTCTGTTATTGCTTGGTGGGAACTCCCCTCTGGTTTACGAAAGCACAAGGCAGGCAGGCAGGGATAATGTGCCCACTAAATTATCCCCTCCTCAGTTCTCCAGCTCTTAGTGAACCAGAGGAAGAAGCGCTGATTGGAAACCTATTTTCTAACAGAGAATTGTTTTTACCTCTGGGCTACTACATTATGCCACTAAAGCGCCCCTTCCATTGGTCTGCTGAGCCCGTATGGCTTTGCGTAGGGCTTTCAAACTTGCTACCTCCCGCAATTCTATTCTGGGTCTGCAACGGAACCTCTGCATGTGGTGGAACATTCAAAGAGACATCCATGGGTCCCTGCAGAGTGTTGGACTTCACTGTGGTTAGGGGGATCAGAGCATATCCCAGAAAATATTAGAGTTGCCAGTTCCAGGTTGGGAAACACCTGGAGACTTTGGGGGTAGAACCTGCAGAGGGCAGGATTTGGAATGAGGATGGACTTCAACAGCATATAATGGCATACAGTCAACCTTCTAAGCAGCCATTTTTTTCCCAAGGGAACTGATCTTTGCTGCCTGGACATGAGCTCCAGGTTCCACCAGGAGGGTGGCATCCCTAAAAAGAATCAATGCTCCTCAGCAAGTGTACGCTGCCCCTGCAGAATTCTTGCAATGGTGATGATTTCAAATGTCTCATCTCTGCTGTTTTGAACCTGCCCAGCCCCATTTTAATAAGAATTTCTCTCCATTGCACATACAAGCCCTTTTATTCCATTTTCTGTTCCTTTACATTGGATTTTTTCAACTAAAATTGCATTCCCTGCCCCCCCAGCTTTATTTGCAACTCGATAAACGAGCATTATGCATTACATACATATTATACATACTATTATACATACTAATGGTGTGCATGCTTTCATATAGTTTTTAAATGGTACATGCAGATTGCACAATATCCATACATCATATGAACAAATGTATGAAGTGAACAACAAAGCAGAGAGTCAAAATTATGAATGTCAATGAAAGTAAAAAAAAAATACACAAAACAGGAAACACTCACCCTAGCTCTTTTCAGATGTTACATTCATGAGTGCCAACAGCCCCACAAACACATGTGTCAGGGAGTGTTATCCTACTCACAAATAGCGGCCACGAGTAAAACGTGGCCGCCGTTGACGCTGCGGGGGTGCCCAGTGAGGCACAGACCCAGCTGCGTCATTGAGCCACGCTGTGGTTTGGTTGCTATGGGGCGGGGGCGCTCGGCTATAAATAGGCTGAGCTTGCATGCCCCAGCCGTCACCGCGCCAGCCGCTTCCCGGACAGCTACCCCCACTACCCACCCTCGTGGTTGGTAATGTTAAAATTGGCTGTTGTACGGGTAGGGAGCCTGTTGGAAGGGTAGGGAGCCTGTTGGAAGGGAGGTCCGTCTGCGCATGGGACTCCCTGAGGTTGGGCGTCTCCATCACGAGACAGGCCAGTAAACGGGCGTGGCCTACCTGGCTGGGAGGCCAGGGGTATGGAGCCAAGCGGCTGGGGACACCAATAGAGGTGATGCCCATTGGATCCTTCCAGCCACTTCCCAAATGGTTCCACGGCATTAGGCATCCCATCCTCCCAGCTGGGAGTGAGACGTGGAGCCAGAGCGCCACAGTTTCTGGTTAATCAGCCGGACAGCTGATGGGGGTCAGGCTCTCTTACTGGCATTGGGCCAACCCTCCGTTGGGGGGTTGTTTGTTAATAAATGGCTGTGGCCAAGTTATTTGCCAAAATGCTGGAGTCGAGTCATCACTGGGTTCAGTTGCCACCTTCAAGTCAATGATCCTGATTTGCGAGGTGTCTGAATAGAGGAAGGAATATATTGTGCGTTTGCATATAGCTTCTGGTGTGAACATCAGAACTTGGAAAAATCCAATAGTCAGTTTATATTTACTGAAGCTATACATTTATTTTATTTGTTTAAAATATTTATACCTCGTCGTTCTGCCCTTGACAAAGCAACCACTAAAAAAACTAATAAAAACACATCTTTAAAACCATTAAAACCAAATGTAAACACTCCACTAAAATAAAACCAAGCTAAAATGCACTTGCCAAACATTATTGAAGGAATGTCAGGTGATGCTGGGGCTAAGATCAGCTCCCCTCATCCCCTCATCGGGTCCCCTCATGCCTGAGCTGTGAGGTGATTAACCCCTTATGTTATCATCTCCTTTTTTCTGAGATCTGCCTGATTTTAGACGGGCCCAATGGTTCCCTGTGCAGGGAATGAGCTGGTTGTTAATTATTACCTCCATCTATAATATTGTAGAGTTTTAGAGTTATATTTTAAGGGGGGGAGATTGTTTTATACTGTTGACATTGTTGTTTTATGGTTTGTCTCTGTATTTTACATAAACCGCCGCAGGCCAGTTTGCTGAGGGCGGCGGTTATATTACTCCAAATTATAAATAAATAAAACTAACTAGCTAGCTAGCTAGCTAGCTAGCTAGCTAGCTAGCTAGCTAGCTAGATAGATAGATAGATAGATAGATAGATAGATAGATAGATAGATAGATAGATAGATAGATAGATAGATAAAAGTGCTTTCCTGCTGGCGGAATTGAAAGGGACCAGCAAGTCTCCCTGGGGAACACGTTCCAGAGTTTTGGGTGCCATGCTTGAGAAGGCCCTCTCCAGGTTGACACCAGAAGCAGGGCCTCAGAAGTGGACTTTTAATAGTTGGGTCGGTTTGTGTCGCTGTGCAAAATATGCACAAGCAAAACATTGTTTGCTTGCTTGTTTGTTTGTTTAATATTCCGTCCCTCACTCAGCGTTTCGGGGTGGTTAACAACATAAATAAAATACTCCATAAGGTGCATTAAATACCATTTTAAAACCATAAAATGTAAGCATACACAACCAATAAAATTAAGATCAATGACTCTCCTAATCACCAGTTGGCCATAATCATGGATCAGCTCAATACGTACCAGGGCAATTCCTGATGTAATGGTGGAAAAAGGAAGTGTATGAGTGGGGAGACCCATAGTTGCTTACTTATATCTGTACTGTCCTCAAAGAAAGAAGAAGAAGAAGAAGAAGAAGAAGAAGAAGAAGAAGAAGAAGAAGAAGAAGAAGAAGAAGAAGAAGAAGAAGAAGAAGAAGAAGAAGAAGAAGAAGAAGAGTTGGTTCTTATATGCCGCTTTTCCCTACCCGAAGGAGGCTCAAAGTGGCTTACACTCGCCTTCCCATTCCTCTCCCCACAACAGACACCCTGTGGGGTGGGTGAGGCTGAGAGAGCCCTGATATTCCTGCTCGGTCAGAACAGTTTTATCAGTGCCGTGGCGAGCCCAAGGTCATCCAGCTGGCTGCATGTGGGGGAGCGCACAATCGAACCCGGCATGCCAGATTAGAAGTCCGCACTCCTAACCACTACACCAAACTGGCTCTCAAGAAAGGCTTGGCAGAAGAACTCTGTTTTGCAGGGCCTGCGGAACTGTTATGAGAATTCTCCTGTTATTACGACAAGGCGACTGGGAGTATTGGAAGCAAACATGAATAGTGAGAATTGCCAGTGTGCAGCATAAGGGATTCCATTAAGGGCTGGTGTAACATTTGAGAAGCACTTGTGTCTTGTCTGCTATGCAGCTCATGCAGCGAACTTGGGCAACTGATTCTCTCTCAGCCTAACCCATTTCAAGATGTGTAAAGGGAAACATGGATTAATTCCACCCTCAGCAACTCCCTGAGCTCCTTGTAGGAACAGCAAGGTATGAATGTGAGTGCTGTTTCGAAACCCTTGAGTTAATCCACTCTGCTACTCTTGGTATCTCTCCTAAAATGCTTCCCGTTCCGGCATACATTTCTTACACCTCTGACATTCATCTGCAGTCCTGGCGCTTTCATTATTCTATTAGAAGTTACAAGGTCAGATCAATACATTCAAAGAACTGTTTCCAAAAGGGGTTTATGTAACAAAACAGACCATTAAAAATCAAAAGTTGTATTTTACACTTTACCATTCCCTTAGCTTGTTTTGTATTTCTGTTATTGATGGGATAATATCCCTGGACCAGTACAGACAACAGCAGCCTGTTCATTGAACTAGTTGCTTCATGAAGTCATCAATGCATACTGGGTAAAATTCTCTGCAATTTGTACACCTTGCGGGAACATGTGTGGGCAGAAGCAAGTCACCATGACAAAAGAGGGAAAAAAGAGTCATTCTCTACCTTGGTTCTTGAGGGCTAAAAAGGAAACCATATGTTTAAATTGCAAGAGGATAGCTAGATATTTGGTTAAACTCTCAAGATGACCCGAGATTCTATGTTGAATGAGAAACAAAATCAAAATAGCTCTTGTAATGGTGGTAAATAAGTAGGGATGGGCATGAACAGCTCACAAACTAAAATTTGCCTTGAATTTTGGTTGTTCGTTGGTTCGCAAAGCGATGTTCGTGAACAGAAGAGTCACCATGAACATTCATGCATTTTAATTCAGTTCATGAAGATTCATGAAAATGATAAAGCAGGAGTTTCAATGGCTCTGAGCCACTGAAGCGAATGCTTTCTATTTGTCATGATAAAACAGCTGAGCAGCAGGGATATATTTCATCCCCTGCTTTTGGCAGCAAGCAGAAAGCTGGGTTAAATGGTTTGAAGCCATTTAAACCCTCATTCTTTGCTCCCTGCTAATTTTTGCGGCGAGCTGAAAGTAAGGATTTAAATGGCTCACAGACCAATATTGTTTTGTGTATTGATTTGTGGTTCGGGTCATGGCTTAGTTAATGGCTTGTGATTTGGTTCAAACCATGTACTGAGCTGAACCATAAAAATGCAATTTGAGCTCATCCCTATAGATGAGGTTTTCTCAACCAGGTTTTTTCAACCCCAAACCAGCTTGGTATAGTGGTTAGGAGCGTGGACTTCTAATCTGACAAGAGTACAAGAAGGATGGTCTAATAATTAAACCAAACAGAGAGAAACAGACCCATCCAATGGCAATACAATAAATATATTCATAAAGGAAAGAAAAGTGTCCTTTTTTTGTAGTTTTCCTTATCTGTTTATTCTGTGGGACTTCTGTCAAAATGGAATCCAGGTAATATCCGTTTTCAGTGAGATTCTTTCATCAGTGACAAGTCCTCTGAGTCTTCAATATTTTTGTCAATTTTATAAGTATCGAGACTTTAAACCTTATATATAATAATAATATAATACTGGCAACAGGCTCACATAGGTATGCGGATACCGGTCTGTACTGACACGTTCTCTCTCAGCCTAACCTACCTCACAGGGTGTCTGTTGTGGGGAGAGGAAAGGGAAGGCGACTGTAAGCTGCTTTGAGCCTCCTTTGGATAGAGAAAATTGGCATATAAGAACCAACTCTTCTTCTGGAGTTTCTTGATTGTCCTGGAAGCTCAAAGAGGCTTACAGTCGCCTTCCCTTTTCTCTCCCCACAACAGACACCCTGTGGGGTGGGTGAGGCTGTGAGAGCCCGGATATCACTGCTCGGTCAGAACAGCTTTATCAGCACCCTGGTGAGCCCAAGGTCACCCAGCTGGTTGCATGTGGGGGAGTGCAGAATCAAACCTGGCATACCAGGTTAGAAGTCCGCACTCCTAACCACTACACCAAACTGGCTTTCTTGCCACTGCCTGCTGAATTGGCTTGACCTGGCTTTTTCAAAAACTGTGCATGCACAATAACATTGCTTACTCAAATGGATTGGGGGCTATTAGTATCACTAGGGTCTACTAAGACATACACCGGAGGGTGGGATTTTATTGAGACACAGCATTTATTAATGACTGATTTATATGCTATGCAAGTGGTCCAATTGTCTTTGTAAATGACTACCTGCTAAGCAACACAGTTAGGCTGCAAGGATGGAGAGGTAACAGTAGCAGACCTCAGTCAGGCTGCGTAGGAATGTGCATACACAAAAAGCCAGTCACAGTGTGGTTAGGAAGGAATACGGCAAAAGAACTGGTGGAACATTCTTGAACCAACCAATAAACCATCAAGCTGATCAGTGAAAAATCAGGTACCTGGTTGCAATTGGTGAATGGCACTGAACCAGTGAGTGTTTGAATGTCTCTGTCCTATTCCCCCCCCCCCCCCCAAATAAAAGAAATAAAGAGGGGATAAGGAAGAGGGGATTTTTTAAAGGCATTTATGAAAATACCCCAGATTTGCAGTCTTATAAAAAAAATGTGGGATGTGCTTTGAAATTAATTGGATTAGAAAATGCTACATACAACACCTGGTTTTCAGGTTGCATCCAGGACTTCTGAGATGGGGGCAGGGGGGGGGAACCAATGGCGTTCTTCTTTGGTCAACCTATAGGTTGAATGAGTAGTATAATTTAAGTATGTAAGACAGTTTCTCAGTTACTAACAATTAGACAGGTCACCTACTAGCTATGAGAAAGACTGGTATCGCAACAAAAGTGAAAACAGAATAAAATCAATTGACTAAATGCAAATACTGTACATTTTGAAACGGTACTCCAGAGTTAGATGTGCTCCTTCAGTTTTGAAGGCTTAGAATCATAGAATCATAGAGTTGGAAGGGACCTCATGGGTCATCTAGTCCAACCCTCTGCACTATGCAGGACACTCACATCCATTCCTTATACACAGTGAGGAATGGGTAGCAAACCTAGGTTTGTGGATTTGCCAACTCGAAAGCCAAGAGGCTGTTTCTTGGTCTGCTGAAGTTATCACGGGTCTAACCTCTTTGCTTTCTTCGAGGGCCAAAAGACTGCTCTGCTCTGAAAGGCAATCCATCACAGAATTTACTACATCTGTGTATATGTATAGAGAGAGCTCCAAATGCCAACAGTTCCAGTTCAGTCTAATTTATTAATATGCATATATAATCATTTCCCAAAAAATTAGTGTGCACAGCGGTCACCCGGAGATATTTTAGTGCTTCTGCTATTATTCACAGAACTACAGAGTTTAAAGACTGGGAAGAAAATCTATTGGGACAATTAGTCTCTCTCTCTCTGCCCTTGCTATACATTCCTTTACCGTATATTATGTAGCGCTGTCAGAACTAATGAAACAGTCTCTAGAAGGCGTTTACTATTGCTTCTTATTAACAGTAATCTTGTCCCTGGACAAGGAAGTGGAAAGTGGAGGCGGGCAGGGTATAACATAATGTTATTGCAAAGAGGACTCCTTCCTTCATGACTGGCTGAAAGGAATGGGGGGACGTGTGTTTTGAGGATCTTCAGAGCACCAGTTCCACATGGGGCAGAAGCTGGCCACCAGTAGAGGCCACTGGATTTGTGAATCGTGACCCTCAGATCTCCTGACATTTGCAAAGGATGACAAGCTATAAAGCAAGTCCTCCTTACACAAAGCCCTTCCCCACAAGCTGTTAGTGCATTCTTCACTTTCCATACAGGAGTGAAAGGACACGTTCACCAGGAAGAAGAGGAAAGGGACCAGCAGATCTATTGAAGGATGAGATGGACTTTGCTACTTCCCCGAGGATAATTCTCGTCTATGACTCTAGCCTGAAGCACATGGTCAGGGAGCCATGATTTGCTTGCTCAAAGTCCCAGAACTCCCAGTGGTGAACTGACCTGAAGTTGCCTTGCTCGTTCTCCGTCCCTTTCATTTCTATACTCTTATAAATAAACTGTGATAACCTTTGATGATAAGATCTCTTCTCTGTGAAACTGAATTGTGTACACAAATGGGGGGATTTTGCTTCCATAATTGCTCTATGTTTAGGCTTGCCTTTGTGTTCACCAGCACACAAGTCTTGTGAAGCTGTTTGTACTCTCCTGATTAAACTTCTAAGTTTCGAGCCAGAATTTTGCCTTTTTCGGTGAGATTTGCCACGGAACATGACACACTTTCCCAGAAGATTGTATCAGCTCTGGTGCCAAGAAGGTATTGTCAGAGATCTCACTTGCTCCTTGCATGACCAGAGCTCAGTCAAGGAGACCTAGACCATGAGAAGAAAATGTAGTGCTGAAGCAAGTAAGTCAGGGCACTTGAAGGATAGACCTGTAACCCTCAAGTATTAACATGATGAATCAATGTCCCTCAGCTCCTTTGTGAATTCATTGATGACACCCCCATCCACTTTCCTCCCTCAGAGGCAATAGTTGTCTGTTTTCTTCTTTCATGAAGAATTCTGGCTATCCTTACCTGTGTCTGTATGATATTTTGGATGTTTGCTCAGTGCAAGAACCCGAGGAAAGGATCAGGAGACCATTTTAACGTAAACCACTGAAAATGGCACACAATACATTTTTTTAATATTCCAAATTAACAAAATATTTCATTCAACATAAGGGGAAAGGTCAGGTGAAATTAGAGGTAGAATTTCTGAGGTAACTCAATATAGATAACTCTGAGATAGGATCAGTACATGCACAGACATCAATTCTCATGTTTCAAACTAAATAGAGTTTATTAAGATATTCATAATGGCTTAAATATTTGTGTTGATAGGCATAGTGGCTTAAATATCTCTGTGTCCAGTGCCTTCCCCAAATATTTCAGTGTACTTTCTTTGAGTATAAGTCTTTTGGTTTTTAGAAGGCTGGTACACTCTTTCCAGTTTTCAGACATCTAACCACACAAGACCGGGGATCTCTGTACTCTTCAGAGTTATTGCCCTGTTTGTCTGGGTAGGGAAATTCATTCTCTCTCTTGAAGATGAAAAAGAATTGGTGCTTATATGCCACTTTTCTCTACCCAAAGGAGTCTCAAAGTGGCTTATAGTTGCCTTCCCTTTCCTCTCCCCATAATGGACTCTCTGTGGTCAGAACACCTTTATCAGTGCTATGGTGAGCCCAAGGTCACCCAGCTGGCTTCATGTGGGGGAGCGGTTAATCAAACAGGTAATCATATTAATGCATCAAAGGCATCACAAGGACTCACCTGAGCTCTTGGAACCTTCTTTTTTCCCTCAGAACTGCTCCTGGTCCTGTGAATTCTGCTTCTAAGTTCTAGCCCTGAGGTCAAGTGAGGAATCTGGACTTGCTTGGTGGAATCAACCCTGTACCAAATTTCTAGAAAGAAGGAAAGGCCAGCTCTTTCTTGACATCCCTTGGACAGGGACTTCTTTGGCTAACTTGATGTGTTGGCCTTGAATGTATGTGACTGACTGCAGTTCTCCAGCCTTTCAACATTTTAAAAACTGTAAGTCATATAGGCATGTTTGTTCAGAAATGTTGAAAATCTTGTATAATAATTAAAGCATGTATTTTCTAATAAGAAATGATATTTCCAGTAGAAGCTATTTCACCATGTTATTCTTATATAGCAAGCAGTTGTACTGTTGGAAATCTATGAGTAATTACGTTGATTAATTTCATTAGATATTTGAAATAAATTATTAAATGAATATATTATCTACCCAGCTATGGGACTAGGAGAGTAATTTATGAACATATTACTGAAATAATTTGATGGATTTCATGTTTTATAATAAATTGTCCAATTTGTTTTTTCATTATTCACCCAGGTCTGGTGTGAAGTTTTAGCTTTGAAACTGAAGCTATTTCTAGATTTATTTAGTACATTTTAGGAAAATTCCACATAGCTAGGGATTGAATGTCCAAGCATAACAGTATATGCTTGTCTGTAAACAAAATACAGCTAATTCTTATTGCCAGATCCCATAAACGGTCTTAATTTTTGTAAAAAAAATCTTAAACATTTAGAATGCTCCCTCATGCTATCCCATCCGTTGATTTGGTAAGAGATGTATGCCATCATGCTTTTAAAATTAGATCATTAGAAGTATTGAGTTTTGTTTTGTGTGCATGCTCTTTCATGTATGAAGCTGCAACCAATCCTGGCTTCCATACAGATGTTAGCAAACCTCCCCCAACATAACATTTCTGGCGATGTGCCCATTCACAATTCTTATCCAGATAAGATCACATGCACATACGTTTGCTTCCACATATGGATTCCTACCTGGATCATCACATCAGTATGTGACAAGGCTTCCTCTTTGGATGAAAACAGAGGAGACAAAGATCGGGCTTCTTGAATTCTTTTGTCCATAAGACACAGCTGACTTAGACCGTTTATGCACTGGAGGTTTCACGCCAGGCTGCAGGCTGGAGTTTTAGTTGTGGCTGGTTGTCCCACCTCTTCCTGCACCCACATGGGGGAGCACTTAGCCTGGTGCACGTCGTCCGCCCCTGATTTGTGCTCCTGCACAGGAGCTGGGACAGTGAAGTTCCCAATGCATAAACGGTCTTAGGGAGACCCAGTAGGGTTTTCAAGGTAAGAAATATTAGGAGGCAATTTGCCAGTGCCTGTTCCTAGGTCACAATCATGGCATTCCTTGGTGGTCTCCCATTCAACCCTGCTTGATTCCTGAGATCTAGTGGCATAAAGTGGTGAAGATTTACCTGCAGCTGCCATTGACGCTGCAGAGGAGCGGGCAACAGGAAGATGTGCTGGGAGATGAACCCCAGTAGCATGTAATGCAGGTGCAGCAATGACACCACGCACCTGCAACATTGGAAAGGAGGTGTGGTCCCGGGGTGCCTTTTTAAGATGCCACATGTGAAGTGCCCAGCCTCTTGTGCCAGACCTGCTGCCAGAACAGCTTCCCTCCCACCCAACCTGTGATGTTGGCTACTATTGTTTATGTCTGAATGGCCACTGTCAAATATCTGAATTGCATTTTGTCACAGCTGGTGATTTTGGCATGGGATGGAGCCTGTTTGGGGGGAGTCTGGCCTGCAGATCAGATTCCCCTGGTTAGGGGCCTCCTTATGAGGTGGCAAGTCTGCAAGTGGGCCCAAACCGGCAAGGGCGTCATGCAGTGCCAGGTAGCCTAGGGTGGGACCAAGGGAAGTGGACACCTCTCCTTGGCTCCCCAGGGTTTACAGTGCCAGGAGGCCTGGGGTGGGAGCAAGGGAAGTCTGTACTTCCTTTTGGCACCCTAGGGGACACTTCCCTTTGGTGGGAATCCAGTGGCAAGGGGACTCGTGTTCCCAGTGGGGAAACTGGGTGGGCCCCAGGGTGCCGCTATTGTCTGGGTTCTTGTGGTCAGCTGACTACAAGTCAGGCTCCCTCTCCCATGCTGCACCAACATTCCTGTGGAGTGGGAATAAAGCTGTTGCCTTGTTTAAGCCAACAGAAATATGTGTGTGTCTTCCTTGAACCCAAGGTGCCCTCCTGCAAGTCAACAGGCCATCCTGGGCTATCTAGGTCAGGGCATCTGTACCTTCCATAAAATCCCAATTGTTGGTTCATGGTTCTTCATTTTCCCTTGAGGCCTTGCAGGGAAGCAAAAGGCATAATCCTTCAATTGCTACTTGTTTACATTATTTGAAACCAGGGCCTAGTCTGCACACATAGGATAATGCACTTTCAATGTGCATTGAAAGTGCATTATCTATTGTGTGCAGAATAGGCCCTTGTCTCCTGCTCAGTAGTGCTGCTGTCATCCAGGGGAAATTATAGCTTTTAAAGAGCATGTGCTCTACTCTTTTACATATTAATGACAATGAAAGGACCCAGGTTTTGGACAGTAAAAAGCAAGTCAAGGTTCTAGCAGGCCAGATTGTAAGCCGTGACTTCTTCAGGTAGTGAAAGGTTCTACTAGGCCTATGGCTGAGGCCTCCTCAGATGGAAACCACACAGTCAATTAAGCCCTCCAAGAACTGATTAGCCCTCCTCAATAAGTTCTTTAGTTTTGTGAAGAGGAGGTGACTTTTAAATGATTTAAACCTTAAATTTATAATTTTGATTTAATTGTCTAACGTTTAATCCTGATATTGTATTTTAAACTTGACATGATCCACCCTGTCTGCCGGGGAGGGTGGAATACAAAAATAACATTATTGTTGGTATCATTATTAATAATGATGATAAAGACATTGATAATGATGATGATGATAATATTCTCTGTCTCTTCCTGCATGGCCCTGAGGCAAATTGAGGCATCAGGAGCCTGCAGTTTGCATTTTATCAGAGGAACGAGATGCATATCTCATTTATTTAAGTACCAAAACTATTCCTGTATACCAAACTGAGCAGCATATCATTTAGTTCTGTCATTTCTGTTTCACCCATTAACCAGGGAGCTTTCATTACTTTAAAGAACCTCCAGTGGCAGTGTTAAAAATATTCACATTTACTCAAAATCCTCTATTCAAAAATCTCTATTCGAAGTATTTGGGGGTTTGTGCAACATGTTATCATGTTGAACATTTGCAGATATCACTTTTACACAATTCCACCTTTGTGAAAAATTCACAGAAGAGTAATGGAAGGTAAGCCTTGCATATACCCAGTTTTTTTGGCTGGGTTTTTAATATGGTGTTTTAATTGTGAACACTTATGGTTCGTAATTTCTAGGGAATCACTATTTTTATTGTTTTAATTTTTTGTTAGGGCTCCTTGGGTTAGTTGCCTGGACAAACTGCATAACCATTTTCCAAATTTTAAAAAGCCAACAAATTAAAATACCCTTCAAAAGGAGGGTTGCCCCTTTAATCATAGACAAGGCCTGTGTGAATGCTATATTCCCAAATATTCAGCTTATCAATTGTCAAGATCCTGTCAGCCAAGTGTTACTTGGTATAAAATTCATAGGGGGAGAAATGCAATTTACCAAAATGCACAGCTGGCGACTTCTTCTAAGTGGTTGTTTCCTAATCTGATACCAACCTGTTCACAGCTCTATCTTATTGAGGTATAAAATCAATAACAAATAGCTATGCTCATTCCCTTGAGAGATTAACCATTTATTTCAGCTGTGAAGAACAATTGAAGGTTGAAGCAGGAGAGCTTATTTTTTTTAAGTAGTTGTACTCTCTCAGCATGCAGCTGAGAACGGTAAGCAACAATTCAACTAACAGATCATGACTGAAATGCAATGGGACCTAGTTTTATCGATGAAGAATGACCTTTTGCCAACTAACATGGGCAACCTGCTTTTTGAGTAGTCCAGCAAAAGCTATGAGCCATGGAAAGATTCCACTTAGGGTATTGGCTTGGATATGCATTTGTATAAGGTTGAGTTAGTTCATTTCCGCACTGAAATTCTCCCTTTCAGGTACAGTCCTGAATTGTCCCAGCAAGAGAATCCTCAGAAATCCAATTTTCAGTTTTTGAATCAGGGGTTAACAGGGTCTAAATTGAGGCTGGCCAATGCAGAAACACAGATATTCTAACTTTTCCAGTCTGTGTCCAGTGTTGTTTCCCACCCTCCTGTTGCATCACTTTCATTGTCAGACTCCCCAAAAGTGTGGCAAAGACTCCCAATGTAGAACTCGGAAAAGGTACAGGGAGAGATACTGAACTTTAAAATCAGGAATCATCATGAAATGACAGCTGGGTCATTTAAAGTCATCTAAAGAGGCAGCAGACTTCTAAGTACCTGAACTAGAAGATAGCACCAGAGGGAAGCACCAGAAGCAAACACTGGCAGAGGCTCATGGGAATTGTAGTCCATGGACATCTGGAGGGCCGCAGTTTGACTACCCCTGCCCTAGCCTCTATGCCCTGATTGTTGGTCTTTCGGGGCAATGAATTGGCATCTTCATGATACAAGCTTCTGGACTAGATGGACCACTGTTTTGCTCCAGCGTGGTTTTTTTTTATGTTCTTACACTTGTGTAGTCTTCATTCTTGGCAGCATATAAACCAGCCATTTGTTAAGCACCATTGAACAATCATTTTAAAAAGTAAGGCTGGAATTATTTTTTTCTATCACCAGTGGAGGCTTAACAGAGTGGTTTCATAAAGTGCAGGAATGAAGCTATGGAGCACCTAAGATACTTGAAAGACGAGAAACATGATACCATTTTGAGTGCCATGGATGGCTTTCCTTAGACAGGGAGAGCTGGGAAGTTAGAATGGCCCATGAACAAACCAAGTATGAAACACCAATAAGGAACATCGACTCTTCCCACAAACTGGTGGCATTGAGAGAGGAGGCAGTCATTGAGCTGAAATTGATCAATGCCTTTGATCCTGAGAGTAGGGTTGCAGTCCTATGTCAGCAGATGCCAAGGGATTTTTTTAAGCTGGCCCCAACCTGGTGAAATGACCTCCCAGAAGAGCTGAGGGCCCTGATGGAACTATCAGGGTTCCACTGGGCCTGTAAGATGGAGCTCTTCTTTCAGGCATGTGGTTGAGGCCAAACCAGGAAGATTGGGGTCCCTCCCTATATAGACCCTATGCGCCAAACATCTAGGCAGAAGTTACCCCTCTGGGACAGTGGTATAGGCTTGTTGCTGGGTATGAATTGTTGTGTGTGGAGGGAGGATGCAAATGGGTCTTTGTTGCCAGTTCCTGTATTGTTTTTTAATATTTTTTTCAGGTTTTTATGATTGAATGTAAACCACCATGAGCTGGCATCATCCAGGAGTGGTGGTGAATAAAAGCTAATATAAATAAATAAAAATAAAGCAGTGACAAAATCCAACAACCAGCAGCATAATGACACATAAAATACTGGGATTCTTAAAAATCATATTTTTTACATAAGAGCACTGAGAGACTGGTAGTTTTCAGGGAATGGCTGCCCACTGAGAAGACTCAGCTCTCTGAGATCAGCAGCCTCCTCTCCAAAGGCCAATATGATATTTGGTACAGCATTTGACAGGATGATGCTAAGCACATGGGGCTTCCCAAATTGTCTGAGGAAAAAATGATAATCTGAGTCTCAAGGCCATCAACAGAGTTATAACCCTTCTAAATCCATCACAGTGAATGGCCTTGGAAGACTCTAACTCTGCTTAGGATGGTGCTGGGAGGAGCTTAAAAACTGAGGCAAAGCCAACCCAAGAAGGAAAGTTGGAATTGTCACTCCCAGAGTCACCTAGCTACATCTCATCTTTGTTACCATATTTCCAGACACTATTTGGTAGAAAAGAGCAAGAGTCCACTAGAACTAGAACCTTAAAAACTAACACAATTTTGTGAAGTGACAAGGCATCACACACGTCAGTGCCAAGAGTTTTCCATCTTCCCTATTATCACAATAATTGTTGGTGGCTTTGACCGTTATGCATGTTCTGTCTCTCAGGAATAGCATTTGCAAGTGCATCATGTTGGGAGAGAAAGATGCCCTTATTTTTAATGGGACAAGCGATCTTCCGTGTGGAAAAGCCAGCTTAACAAAATCTGATGACAACTGGGGACAGCACCTCTTTGACTCCCATGTGCAAAGTTGTGTTTTTTTTTGCTTTGTTTTCATTTTACAGAAATTATGAAGCAGTCTTGAAAAGGGAACTATGCCTCCTATATCAATCAAAGAACTGCTTTAGCAACTTCTGGGCCATCACCACCAGAAAAGGGTCAGAAATGAATGATATTGCCTGGTCTGAATTCAGGGATTTCTGAGAATGTTGATGAAGCGTCCCGAGTTCTGTTGTCTATATCCCCCCCCCCACCCCCGGAACCACACAAGGTATATTCCAGCAAAAAAGGGCATTTTTGGAGACCCTTTCATTTCACACAAAACTGTACAGCCATTTTAATATTTGTTGGCGAGTGTTTGCAAGTGAATTTTGTCATTTCAAATGGTCAAATCCAGTTGCAAAGTGAACTGAAAGTATTGCAATCCAAGTTTTTCTGAATGAAATCATTCAAGCCACTGAGGCAGAACTTCAGGACTGTAACTTGGAAGCAGCAGAAGTTACTGTAGAAGAACTTCGATCAACTAAAATGTCTACCTGACTATCATCTAGTTAGCCAACTATCTAACTATCATCTAGTTAGCCAAGACTAGCCTGATAGCATCTAAATTTGGAAGCTAAGAAAGGCTGTCCCTTGTTAAAATTTGGATAGGAGACCACTAAGGAATATCAGGCTCTTTTGCAAACATCATGAGAGGTCACCATAAATCAGCTTGATAGCCCCTCCAAGAAAAGGTTTGACTGCAATACATGTATCAAAGAACCAATTCCCCCTGCCCCCATTTTAATATCCCCTTGGGCTGTTTTATGTCTTCCTTTAAGAGCTTGGTCCTGAGAATGAATGAGCAGTCAGACTGTCACCTCTGTCATTTAAAATGCCATTCATCAGTTTTCTGCTGTAGGTGCAACAGACTTAGATTTTGATATCAGGCTGGGCTTGCAAAAGGGGAGGAGAAAGACAACTTTTTTGATGTGGCTAGAAGAGAGAATAGTCTTGAGTTTTTGGACTCACTGGCAAGAAGCCTTCCCTGGATGGAAGAAATATGGAGCATCAATAGCGTTTTAGAGCAGGGGTAGTCAACCTGTGGTCTCCAGATGTTCATGGACAAGAATTCCCTTGAATATCTGGAGGACCACAGGTTGACTACCCCTGCTTTAGAGTAAGTAAAGGTAAAGGTATCCCCTGTGCAAGCACCGAGTCATGTCTGACCCTTGGGGTGACACCCTCTAGCGTTTTCATGGCAGACTCAATACGGGGTGGTTTGCCAGTGCCTTCCCCAGTCATTACCGTTTACCCCCCAGCAAGCTGGGTACTCATTTTACCGACCTCAGAAGGATGGAAGGCTGAGTCAACCTTGAGCCGGCTGCTGGGATCGAACTCCCAGCCTCACGGGCAAAGCTTTCAGACGGCTGCCTTACCACTCTGCGCCACAAGAGGCTTTAGAGTATGTACGACTAATAATGACCAACCCCATCCACACCCCTGGGCTTTTCTACATGCTTCCCCCCCCCTTGTGATTCTGGCCCCATAATGCTTTGGTTTATTCCCTGATTTATGCATGCATTTTTGTGCCTTTAGTTTTCACTTTGGAATTTGCCCATTCCTCCCATGTCCTCCACTGGGTGCTTTAGAGAGCACTTTTACCCCAATATTTTTCTGCAAGCTGATTCTGTCTTGTGTTTTTCCCCTTCCCGTAGTGCATAACACTTCTAGCAGGGTTTTTTTTCCCCTGCCCACTCCCACCCACTTCCAACTCTCTTCTCAATCATCGGACTGTTGTTACCATTAAACTATTCCCTCTCTACGTAGCCAGTGGTTTCATTTTTTTAAAGGTCTGAAAATGTTGATATAATGCTGTAGTTTGGTATAAGTCAGAACCTTGGACTTATTCTTCTTAATTTCCAATTTTCCCTTGACACAATACCGAGAGAAGGATTTCAGCAGGCGACAGAGGTGCATAGGAGTACCGGAAAGATCAAAAGTATTGGCAGCCTATAGCAGTACAGAAATGTCAACAGTAGCTATGGAAGGAGAGTGATGGTCAGGTGATTTAACGTTGCAACTAGATGGCTCATATATAAATTAAACAGTATAGGAGCTAGAACACATCCCTGGCAAACCTCTCTTCATAATGGAAAGGGCCTAGACAAATGACCAAGGTTGTCTCAGAGAACACATACATAAGAAGGCTCATAAAGTCATAACAGTCTACCATTGATGGAAACAATTCTCAGCTTGGTTTCTTGGTACAGAGTCAAAAGCTGCCTATCAATCAATAAAGGTAACATATATGGAAGTGTTAAAGACTGTTTATTATTCAGGCAAGTGGTAAAGAATTGCGCACTGGTCCAATGTAGGGGAGTCATGCATGAATATGGCCTTCTTGGGGCCGACTATATATCTTGTCTGAATCCATTGTTCAAGTTTCTGGTATACATCTAATGCATATAATTTGCCTGGCACTGACAATAATCAGTTAGTAATTGGCCAGATTAAGTTTGTCACCCTTTTTATGAATTGGTACCATAATGGCAGGGCATTTTGCCCAAATTGTTAATCAGAGTAAAAATAGGAGCCAGAAATGCTGAAATGTTGTAATGATGGTCTAAGCATGTTCTCTGAATCCCCTCTGCCCTCCTTTTTCTCCCCTGCCCCCCTCCCTACATCTGCTGGCTACAATCTGACTTGAATCACTAAAATTGATGCAACAGTACTGAATTATGGTCCATATAATTTTAATTTGGTATTATCTTATGTACTAAGGTTTTATTGAGATTTTAGGCTGTGAAAACTGGCCCAAGACAGGTAACCAAGGGGAGTATATAAATCAAGAAATAAATTTAAAAGGGGAACAAGTAACTCTTTAGCCCTTTTCGTTGCCTTAGAGAAGAGAAGCTTTGGAACAAAAACAGGTGGGGATCAAGACCTATAATGGAGAGCACCGTGACACCAGGGTATTGCTACTCTAGTATCTGTCAGAATCCCCAGGTTTTCTGCCATGATTTTATTCTGTTTCAATGATCTGATTTCATTGCCTGCTGAGGTGTTGCTTTGACCTGTCTTGCCCTGATGTAACACAGATGCTTTGGTTTGACACCCCAAAGTCGTTTTCTGCTGCTGTGTTTTATGACTCCCTATCCTCTTCCACATTCCTCCCCCTTCCCCCTTCTCCTTTTATTGCCCCGTAGTTTCCCAGACCTTCTATCCCAGGTGGCCAAATGGTTCTCGCCAATGTTTTGACTCCTTTGAACTGTGCCTGGTCCAGGTTCCCAGGGGAGGGGAAAATGGGATCCTATATTTCTTGTATTTGGACCTCAGTCCTGACTATACCTTCATTGTAGATACTTTCATTTACATAAATATGAGGTTACTTATATAGAACGTTATCACAGTATCTAGTGTTCTCAGTTGCTTACCATTATGTCTTGTTTATCCTTATACTGTTTGGTAAATTAGTGATTTGCCCAAAACTACCACCTTGGTCAGCCATTAAGCCCATGATTTGGATCAACACTGCCCATACCCAAACATAATACTATAGTCATTCCCAAAATTGCATTGTTCATTTTGAAAATGAACTAAACTAAAACATTTTTCCCAACACGGCTTCACATCACACTGTCAATATGATTACAAATTCCCAATTATAAAATAGCAAAATGTTTCAATGCTCGATTGTATTTTTAAGTTTCAATATGACAGGATCATCCAATTAAAAGTATGTCTTTTCTCCAGAAAATAAAATCTGTGTGATTATCTATCTCCCTCCACATTCCTGATGTTGCTGACCTTTATATCTCAGTGGTATGGGACCACTGCTGATAAAAGGTTATTAATATCTTAGTGCAAGCACATTAATAATCCAAATGAAACATAGCCAGAAACATGTTCTTTCTTTCCAGCTCACCCCTATGGCTTAGCACCAACAATGCCCATAGGAGGTAGAGGTGACCTCTTTATAGAATGAGCCCCATTTTTCTAACTCCCTGCAGTAGCTGAGCCCGGAGAGGAGGTATTACATGTTGGCTACACAAACATTGGCTGACAAAACAGCAAAGGATATAAATTATTTCTCAGTGTACTTTTAAGATGAACATATTTCTGTTTAAGATACTGTAGAAAAATAAGTACTGAAAGTTCTTTGGACTTTCCCCTCCAACTCGTTCTTAAAGTCAAATGAGCAGAATAGTGTTTTTTTCTCCATTAAAGAAGAAGAAGAAGAAAAAGAAGAAGAAGAAGAGTTGGTTCTTATATGCCACTTTTCCCTACCCGAAGGAGGCTCAAAGCGGCTTACAGTTGCCTTCCCATTCCTCTCCCCACAACAGACACCCTGTGGGGTGGGTGAGGCTGAGAGAGCCCAGATATCACTGCCTGGTCAGAACAGTTTTATCAGTGCTGTGGCGAGCCCAAGGTCACCCAGCTGGCTTCATGTGGGGGAGTGCAGAATCGAACCTGGCATGCCAGATTAGAAGTCCGCACTCCTAACCACTACACCAAACTGGCTCCCATAGGCAGAAACATTGGTGCTGAAGTCTTTGTCATATTTTGGAACAAGACTTGCTGCTGTTTATGGCTGCTGCCATCCCCACTTTCCCAAGGAGGTTGCTTGAAGTTAACCTCACAAGGATTTCACTCAGTAACTCAACAAGCAACCATGCAGGTGGATAAGGACTTGTGCAGATTCATAGAATCACAGAGTTGAAAAGGGCCATCTAGGCCATCTAGTATAATCCCCTGCTCAACGCAGGACCAGCCTAAAGCATGAAGGACAAGTATGTGTCCAGCCATTGCTCAAGCAACGGCCATTGCTTGAAGACTGCCAGTGAAGGGGAGCTCAACACCTCCTTAGGCAGTCAATTCCAGTGGTGCAATTATCAGAGTGTAATCCCTCCCCCAATACCTAGCTGCTATCATTGAGATTAAACACATTTCAGTTCTATGGGGCACAAACTCAGGGTATAGGAAAGGACAGGGTCTAAGTAGACTAACAAAAAGATAGTTGCTAACTAAGAACTCACAGTCTGTGTTATATCTGATCTTTGGCAGTTGCAAGCCCTCCCAAGGATTTTCTTTGACATCATTCTCCTCTGTCAACACCAACAAGACCTTTATTGGCTCTCCTCTGTCATTCATCATGGTCAACCACAGGCTCCAAAGAGTCCCCAAGCAAAGGAACAGCTCCATGTTTCAGATCCCCCCCCCACACACACACATACTCGTATTCCAAGGGAATCAGAAAATCTGGGTGCTAAACCTTGGGGCTTCGGTTAACACATAAAGGACAAGCATGTTATTGCTCCCAGTGGAGAAGGATACTTTGAAACTGGGAAAACCATCTGTGGTGTTGGCAACTTGGCGAGCTCACCCACCTTGGCCTTGCCACCCTCAGCTGTCTTGCTTGCCCCTTTAAGAAACTCAGAGACAAAGATTTGTGCTTCTTCAATGGCTTATTTCAGGGTCCCATCACCCTAGAATTATTCCCTTCCCCTTCCACATGGGAGTTCATCTAATGGCCTTCTCCCCTTCTTCCTAGCCACAGTGACTGGTTGACCCTATTCTGTCACCTTAACTGTGGAGGCATGTCTGAGCTCTCCTGCCCTTCATCTCAATGCAATTGGAGTGGATCCTATGAATGAGTTCCGTACCCCCATATTCTCTGCTGCAGAGGCCTTTTCTTCTTCCTCTAGTCTAAACCCTCCATTTGTTCAAGATCAATGGCTTTCAACAGGCTCTTACACAAATGGATGTTTAAGTGGAAGAGAAAGCTTGTGCCACAGCAGAGACGGTTTCAGGCATATGGAGCTCATTCAAAGGATTCAAGCCAATATGGTTTGAATCCTAGACATCAATGGGGCATTCTTCTGCATAAATATAGAATCAACCAAGTATGTGCAGTATCTCTCTGAGAACTGCTCCTCTTATATAAATACTTCTCTCCCACACACACACTTCATGCTGTTTTGTCTAAATATTTTCAGGGTAGGAAATTTCATGATAGGAAAAAAAAAAGCTGGCAACTGAGGAATGTGTGGAATGTATCAAGGTCATTATTCCTGAGTATTATCTAAGCCTTTCCAAATTTGGGGCTAACCCAGAGGTGGCAGCAACTGAATCTACTTTACAGAGCAGCTTTCAGGATTAAATGGGATTATTATTAGTATTAGTATGAGTATTAGTATTACTTTGATTTATAGCCCACCACTTCCCTAAGGCTCCTGGCGGGTAACAACATATAAAAGGTAAAGGTAAAGGTATCCCCTGTGCAAGCACCGAGTCATGTCTGACCCTTGGGGTGACGCCCTCCAGCGTTTTCATGGCAGACTCAATACGGGGTGGTTTGCCAGTGCCTTCCCCAGTCATTACCGTTTACCCCCCAGCAAGCTGGGTACTCATTTTACCAACCTCGGAAGGATGGAAGGCTGAGTCAACCTTGAGCCGGCTGCTGGGATTGAACTCCCAGCCTCATGGGCAACTCTTTCAGACAGCTGCCTTACCACTCTGCACCACAAGAGGCTCTTTAACAACATATAACAACCCATAAAACCCCTAATACATAAAAACATCCTACAAAAACAGATATACTGTCCAACCCAACCAACCCGACAGCGGTGGCATTCCCAGGGAGGAGACTAGGGAGAACAGCATATATAGCCCTGAGATCTTACAAGGAGGTGTCGTTCTCAACCATAGTGGAAGAGCTCCATTTTGCAGGCCCTGCGGAAAGCTGATAAATCCTGCAGGGCCTGCAGCTCTTCTGGGAGTTTATTCCACCAAGTAGGGGCCAGGATCGAGAAGGCCCTGGCCCTGGTCGAGGCCAGACACGCCTCCCGGTGGCCAGGAATCACCAACAAATTTCTCCCTGCAAAACGTAAGACCCCGCGGGGGGGCATAGGGATGATGCATGTGCATACTGTCTTGTGTTCTTTGGAAGAAGAATGGGATATAATTCACAATATCTAAAGTACTAGGCTGCAACATTGACTGGAACATCCAGAGACCTTTACTTTGGCCCAGTTTTTCCTGGTGATTTTTCTATACAATTCTTGGGGATTTTGGCTTCTACCTAAGGGTTTCGACATCCGGGTGGCACCGAGGGATCCTCTGGAAACACAGCTCATCTCCAGACTACAGAGGACAGTTCTCCAGGAGAAAATGGCTGCTTTGGAGGGTGGACTCCATGGCATTGTAGATCCCTGTCCTCCCAGCATCCATCCATCCCCACATCTTCCATTGTTTCACAACTTGGATTTGGCAACCCAACCTTTCCATTGGTGGTGGGGGAGGGGGAACTGGCACCCCTAATTCAAGCACCATTTTTTACCCATACTTTCCTGAGAGAGAGAGAGAGAGAGAGAGAGAGAGAGAGAGAGAGAGAGAGAGAGAGAGAGAGAGGAAACCAGCCCCCTTGCTAACCAGATCCAAAAATGCTGCAATTCTGGGCTCAGATATGATTCCAATGCTTAGGTGTGAAAGTTATGGAGTGAAAAACTTGCCTCCAGAGACAGAGCATTCACCTCATTAAAAAGGAACTGTCTGATGCAAACATTTCATTAGCTTCTTTTCCTAATGGAAATTCAGAACAAGCCTCATATGTATGTTAATGTTAATTTTAATTTAACTATATTTTTAATTGAAAGGTTTTAAATTATATTGCTGTGTTTTATATGATGTACACTGCCCTGAACTGGCTTGTTAAGAAAGAGGAATAACAACAACAACAACAACAACAATAATAGAAACACAACAGTCATATATGAGAAGAAAGGCCCCATTCTGGCAGGGGATACCCCTCGTTTATCAAACTGACTATGCTGCTTTCTCATCCAAAATCTATCTTTGACATTCCTCAGCGCCATTTGCCATGTAGGGAGAACATGATGGAATATAGGCATGATGTTTTGTTAGAAAAGATTTAAGAATTGCCAGTTGGAATATATACTCCTCAAGTGAAAACTGCATTCATATTTTATTGTGTTTAATCCCAGCAAGGCAAAAGGGCTACTGGGGGGCTGAAGGTATAAATCCAGGATTTAAGGTGTCACCCATTCTGCATGAGGTTGCAATTCCCTTGAGGGTACAGCTGCACAGTCTGGGGGTGCTCTTAGACCCGGACACCTGAATAAGAAAAGGACAGTTGTGGCCAAGAGTGCCTTTCACCAGCTTCAACTGGTTAGCCAGCTGTGGATTTTCCTGGGCAGAAAAGATCTGGCTATGTTGGTGCATGTCCTGGTTACACTTAGACTAGACTACTTCAATGTGCTCTATATGGGGCTGCCCTTGAGAAGTGTTTGAAAGTTTCAATTAGTACAGAATGCTGCAGTGAGAGTGCTGACTGGCATGTATTGCAGGGATTGTATCATTTCAGCTTTGGCTCATCTACACTGACTCCCAATTTTTTTCTGGGCACAATTCAAGGGGCTGGTCTTAACCTTTAAATTCATATATCAAGGCTCGCTAATGGGCCGCCTACAGGTACCATGACACTCTTCTGGTGGCCACCAGGTGTTTGGGGGAAAATGGGTGGGGCCAGACGCTGGTGAGACCAGGTGTAAATCTTTGGAGCCAGGGATGATAAAACAGATTACCACTTACAGAACCAAGTGCTCTCTGGAGGGGGGACATAGTGGAAGAGGGGGTCCCTTGGACATGCAGGGCCCAGACCACATGGAGCTTTGAAGGTCAATGCCAAGACCTTGAACCTGATCCGGTACTCAACCGGCCACCAATGCAGCTGCTGAAGGGCATGTTGAATATAAATTCTCCATAGGCTCCTTGTAAGGATCCAAACAACTGCATCTTGTACCAGCAGAAATTTCCAGGTTGGGCCGAGGATAGCACCACGCAGAGTGAGTTGCAGTAATCCAGTTTGGAGGTGACTGCTGCATGGATCATGGTAGTGAGGTCTTCCCTGGCCAGGTAGGGCACTAGTAGCTTTTCCCGACACAGGAGCTTCTGCCTTCCCTTCATATCCCTTCTCATACCTATCCTTCTCTTCAGACCTAAATTATATCATTCATTCGCTGACCGAATGTCTTCTCCTTTCCTTCTTCCTACAATTGGGTCTTTTCTGACTTCCTCAAATCCATTGGTGTACTTAAACATCTGTTAAAGTTTTCTTGTTAAATATCCTTTCTCTGTGTGATGCCCTAATAGGGGACTCAAAGCTCTGCTTTTCCCCTCCAATTCTCTTTCCTTCAGTCCAATTATCAGCCCGAGGGCAGGGCCTCTATTTTTATATTGTTTTATGTCCAGCGTCTGAAAACGGCAGGCCCTCGAGAAACAAATAAGTGAAATCAAACAACTCTGGTGTTGCCGTGATTTGACACAGCTAGAGAGAATAAGGAAGTCAGACAACAGAAGATCAAACAGGCTAGAACTCGGAGGATAAAACTTTAAATGGGAGATACTTTTGATTAGGAACCACAGTTACATACCGAACGGCCGAAACGCGGTGTTGTTCTTCCACAAAGGCATGGAGTTTATGTACCAGTGTTGACCGGATGGATAGACTTATTGGTGGAACTGTGCTTTGAGGTTATGGCAGTCTTTTATTAAGGCTACAGTCAGTTAAATTGTTGCCATCACAAAAAAAAAAGAAGAAGAAGAAGAAAGGAAAAATGGAAGGAGGGAGTCCTGGAATTCTAAACAGAGTCTGATAAATGGGGCTTTGAAACCATTAAACTTGAAAAGCCATAAAACCCTGGTAGATGGATGCAAATGTGTTGGCCACTGATAAACCATCCAATATATGTATAATTGTCTGACCAGGCCCCATAACCTTTTAATAACCCATAAACAATATCTAAGTGGGGAAGAAAACTAATACAAGTGATGTGGCAGGGCAGGTTTGGACTTTCTAGTACTGATACGCCGCTGTCAAAGGGCAGGCCGCTCTACACTGCAAGCAACAAAAGCCAAAAGGCAAGGATTGGACTCAAGGTCTAAGACAGTGGAAGGAGGGCGGGGGGGGGGGTATGCCAAATCGCACATGTGCAATGGACTGAACACAGTCTGACAATCAATCCAAGGAAGGGATAGATTTCTCATACACCAGGGGGCCTCACAAAACTAGATTTGTTAAGAAACTGGGGAGAAATTTGCAAAGGAAGAATGTTTAAAGCAGCCTTTTTCAACTTTTATACCATTGGGAAACTCCTGAAATATTATTCAGACTTTGAGAAATCCAAGAAGTGACCTGATCATGCAAAATAAGGTTGGGAAGCAGAGCTGTGTACATGCCCACCTAGGGCCACTCCCCTCCCCCTCCAGGCCCATCATTGGTTATTTGGGAGTTGGGCAGCAGATTGACATGAACAATGGGGGTGTCTGCCATACAGTTGCAGGGGTGTTCAGATAGTAGGCAAACCTGGCCTACTTTTCTCTGACCTGGGATGGTCTTTTTATGGGAACCCACAGTCCCAGGCATTCAATTGGTCCATTTTTTTTTTTTTGAGTTTGAATCTCACTGCCTGATTTAAAGTTCACCACTGTCAAACTTTGGTGGGCAAAAGTGGGAGCCAAATCTGCATGAGGAAGGCAACATTATTAATATTATTTAATGAAGTTGAAGTGAGCCAGTTCTGCATTGACGCAAACGTTTGGGTGAGTCAAGGTAGCTCCTGAAACAACGTGGAGGGTAAATTAAGGATCTGAGTGGATTTTTGTTGTTGTTCAATTGAGTAAAAAAATGGAAAAGATGAACTGGCCATTAGTTAATGAAACAGCAGCTTCCTTGAGCTTGGCAGACACCCCTGGGATATACCAGGATATTTCATTGTTCAATAATATTTTTTGTTATGTAGAATGGAGCCTTCTAAGGAACCCTGGGCTGAGGGGAGGGGTGGCACTTAATCTGTTCTGCATACCCTACTTCTTTCCTGGGCTTTCATGGCCGGACCCAGGTGCCCTTCTGAGACTTCCTAAATTCCAGATCCCCTGGCACTTCAGCTCTGAAAGGGGGTGCCTATTAAAACCACAGAATATGAAATAAGAGGGGGACCCCACTTACCATTTTCTCCAGGGGAACCAATCTCTGTAATCTGCAAAGCGGTTGTAATTCTGGGTGATCTCCAGCTCCCACCTGGAGGTTGGCAAATCTACCCGGTACAGGCCTATATGTGCACTGAGATCAGACCAGAAACCAATTCTGAACGTTATCAATACATCATGGGTAGTCAGTGCAAGTAATCGGGCCACCCCTGCTTTGGACCAACTTCCAAACAGAGAGCCAGTTTGGTGTAGTGGTTAGGAGTGTGGACTTCTAATCTGGCACGCTGGGTTCGATTCTGCGCTCCCCCACATGCAACCAGCTGGGTGACCTTGGGCTCGCCACGGCTCTGATAAAGCTGTTCTGACCGAGCAGTGATATCAGCACTCTCTCAGCCTCACCCACCCCACAGGGTGTCTGTTGTGGGGAGAGGAATGGGAAGGCGACTGTAAGCCGCTTTGAGCCTCCTTTGGGAAGGGAAAAGCGGCATATAAGAACCAACTCTTCTTCTTCTTCTTCTTCTTCTTCTTCTTCTTCTTCTTCTTCTTCTTCTTCTTCTTCTTCCCTTATTCCTCTGATCCCTAGCCTTGAGAAAACCTTCTAAAATTGGACAGCAGGCATTTGGTTGATGGTTATAGTATTTCTGGATTATGAGACAAACATTTGGTGAGTGTGCAGAAGTTGTGTATGGGAAGGGGCGAATGTTACTGCTTTCATTGTTTGATTATGCCGTGAATTTCTCTATAGTATTTAGTTGTTTTCTTTTTTGTTGTGGAGATTCTTTATTTTGATCATTACTCTGAACCTGTTAGAAGGACAGCTCAAATAAACATGTGCCAAGGATTGTATCCACGGTTACAAAGCATTTATTCTACCACTGAGCCATGGTCAATGACTATGGTGGAAGGAAAATCTGGATCACATCAGGGCCCTGTAAGACAGAACTCTTCTGCAAGGCTTTTGGTTGGGGCAAAAGCTAACATCTATCGACCTACCTGTTTATCACCCCACCCACTCATTGACCCATACATTGACCACTCCCAAATCATCTTGAATCTTTGGGAGGATTCAATACTTTTAATCTGTTTTAAACCTATTATTTTGTAAAGAAAAATAAAATAAAAATATTTTCCATAGAATACGGGTTAAAAATAGAGAGAAATAAGAAATTATTACAGATATTTCATAAATATGTCCCAATGTTTTATGAATTCTTCAACTGGTCTTTGATTTACCATAACCGTTTCTTGTATTGTTTATTGACATAGAAACACATCTACTGGTGCGTCCCCTGTAACGGAAATGACTATGGATGTGGTATCCATTTGTCCTGCCCCAGGGAGTGTGCCAACAGATGGCTGGTGGCTGTCCAGGCCCAAAATACAACCCCACTCGCTGTTGTGCTGCCACCCCCACTGCCCATCTTTCATGGCCCAGCCATCAGGAGTGTGGGGCCGGGCAGTGGTACAGCGAACAGGGCTCAGTATCGGCAAACTGATTCTTGGGAAAAATTTTTTAATTAATTTTAAATCTAATTTTATTTCTGTTATTGTATATTTTGTATCGGTGTACCGCACCCTGAGCCAGCTTGCTGGGAGGGTGGTCTAAGCATCTAATAAACATACACATATTCCCTGGCCACCAACCAGAAATGGAGGGTCGGGTTGCCAGTTCTAGGTTGGAAAACTCCTGCAGATTTGGGGCTTGAGCTGGGGAAGGACAAGAACCTCTGTTAGGTATAATGCTACCCTCTAAGCCCCCATTTTCTCCAGGGGAATTAATCTCTGTAGACTCGAGGTGTGCTGTAATTCTGGGGATCCCGAGGTCCCACCTGGAGGCTGCATCCCTAGCACAGAAAAGGTTTAAAAAATAGGAACAAAGAATTATGAATTCAACTCACCCCCAAAAAGAAGCAAGCTAGAAAGGGGCCTGAGGGGCCAAAACAGCAGGTTTTGCCCCCCCCCCCGACATACACACAATTCCATACCCCCCATGGATTTCATATGGAAACGATTATTAATTGCCTCAATTTATTGCATAATTCACCCCATTAAAAAGAGAAAGAGGAAAGACTGGCTAGCATAGAACTAGCACAATTGGTTACATGATAAACCCTGGAAGATATCTTTATAATTTTTTTTTAAACTATGCTAAGGTCACTGGGACAAATTGCACTCCCAGTAAATCGGAACTAATTCCACCAAGCCAGTGGCAGTTATATTACTTTTTCATAAGAATTAACAGCCACCTGGGGTCTGTTTAAACCTTCCTGGTGTGAAGATAATCCTCTAGCTATACTGGAGTCCACGCAGGCACCTTCCATTATATTGATTCTCTCATTTCCTGCCTTTCAAAGTGATTTTTTAATATTACCCCTTTGTAGTACATAAATCTCGGTTGGATGCTGGCGATTTGTTCTGTTGAAGCTGGCTCTTTGCCTGGGGATGGCAGGCCCTTCCAGCGTTCTGAAGGTAAAATGCAAGAACTGAACATCAGTCAGAACACGTAGCGATTTGTCCATTGGGATGCCACAAGAAGATGAGGAAGAAGAAGAGTTGATTTTTATATGCCACTTTTCTCTATCTGAACGTGCCTCAAAGTGGCTTACAGACACCCTGTGAGGGAGGTGAGGCTGAGACAGCCTTGGTATTACTGAAGAAAAAGAGTTGGTTATCATATGCCACTTTTCTCTACCAGGAATCTCAAAGCGGCTTACAATCTCCTTCCTTTTCCTCTCCGCACAACAGACACCTTGTGAGAGAGCCCTGATATTACTGTTTGGTCAGAACAGTATTATTAGAAGAAGAGAAGAAGAGTTGGTTCTTATATGCCGCTTTTCCCTACCCGAAGGAGGCTCAAAGCGGCTTACAGTTGCCTTCCCATTCCTCTCCCCACAACAGACACCCTGTGGAGTGGGTGAGGCTGAGCGAGCGCTGATATCACTGCCCGGTCAGAGTAGTTTTATCAGTGCCGTGGCGAGCCCAAGGTCACCCAGCTGGCTGCATGTGGGGGAGCGCAGAATCGAACCTGGCATGCCAGATTATAAATCGGCACTCCTAACCACTACACCAAACTGGCTGTGGCAAGCCCAAGGTCACCCAGCTGACTGCATGTGGGGGAGTGAAGAATCAAACCCGGCTCGCCAGATTAATATTCTAATATTATATTAATATTAATATTGAAATACACCAGAATTTTTGGGTATCCATCCATAAGAGGAGCCCTGTGGGATCAGACAGTCAATTGAATTCAGTATCCCATCTCACAAAGTGGCCAACAAGTTACTCCAGAGGGCCATCAACAGGGCATGGAGGCCAAGGCCTTCATTAGAACTTCATAAGAGCCCTGCTGGATCATACCAGTAGTCCAGCATCCTGTCTCACACAGTGACCAACCTATTCCTCTGGATGGCCAACAACAGGGTATGGAGGACAAGTCCTTCATTGGAACTTCATAAGAGCCTCCTGGATCACAGCAGTTGTCTATCTAGTCTAGCCTCTTGTCTCACACAGTGGCCAGCCAGTTCCTCTGGATGGCCAACAACAAGGCATAAAGGCCGAGGCCTTGATGTTGCCTCCTGGCTCTGGGATTCAGATGTTTAGTGCCTCTGAATGTGTAGGCTCACCTCAGTTACCATGGCTAGTGGCCATTCATAGACTGATCTTCCATATAGACTGCAATGGGCAACTTCAGTCTGAAACCATTCTACTAGTCTTGGATTAGAGATAAATGCCTAGGAAATATTAACATCTACATCAAGTTCCATCAAGTGCTGTCAGCCGCTGCCATCATGTTGATATATCTGTGTTGGCACTTCCAATATGGCTTATGAGGCTTATTCTATCCATTCCTTTTGTGTGTAAGGACATAGGTGCATAGCAATAAAACCTGCAAACTAAACTCTGCGCATGGCTACCTCCTACCCAAAATAGTTTCTCACCAGCACATTCCTATACAGTTCACGAAGATTTCAAACATACTTGGAGACTGCGTTTTGTAAAATAACTTAGGCAGATGCCAGCATTTTGTTAGAATTCTTGTTGCCATCAGCAGATTAAAGACTAATTCAATATATATCTTGTCCTAGGTTCTCATTTCCTAATGGTTTGAATACATTGATGGATCCACAGGTACCACTTTTCTGCAAAAGCAGCACCACAACCGCCGCAAGGTCGAAGCTAGTTATGAAGGAGCTTTTTAATCTCCACCTGCCTTTTTTTCAGAGCAGCTGCTATCTACATCCCATTAAACTCAGGGGCAAAATTCCTATTGATTTTATGAAAGCTGGATTGCACCCAGTAATTGAGCTTTAAGGAGGAAAGGCCAGATAACAGACGTGAGACTTGCCAAGGGGAAGACCACCAAAACTGCTTCTGTGTAGTGAGGGATCCTTAGCCATCCAGTCCCTTTTGCATAGAGATGTTGACTCATTGGAATTGACCGCCATGTTGAGCCTTTCCCAGGGCAACAAAATGGAGACTCTTCAGATAATGGTTACCGCCAGGAGTGGCTCTCAGCCTCGAAGAGTTCGTAACAATGGGGAGGGCTGTCCAGGACATAAACTGAGCCTCAGATCTTAATCTTCCTGTTTTTTTTAATCAATAAAAATAAAAATAAAACTAATACAGACAAAGGTCTGAAATATAAATGACAAAGCTATTGTAAAACATCAAGTCTACAAGCTCAAAATTAATTTCTCATTCTAGGCAGGACAACATTCAATTTTCCAAATTTATCAGACATCTGTCTATGTATAGTAAACAAGTTAGTTTGCATAGATGAATATATTCTACTGATTTCTCGAACCAATCGTCTTTCTCCAGGAGTATACTCTTCTTCCAGTTCTGAGCTAAAGATTAGCTTTGCAGATGTAACAGCCTTAAGAACAAACTCAAAAATATCTTTAGAAGGGCGTTCTACATGATTTAACAGCAACAAAAACCTTAGGGGGTAATGGTAGCTCTTTCCTTATATCTTTAGAGATAACTGTAGCGATCATATTCCAGAATTCTGCTGCCCTCCTACACTCCCACCAGATGTGTCTAAAGTTGACAATTCCCATAAGCTCCTTGGTACATTTGTTGTGAATTTATAGGGAGATAGGTGCCACTGATACAGCATTTTTATTTTTTTCCCTTTGTCAGAAAGGTTTACTGAGAACTTTAAATCACTTCTTAACACTGATACTCAAACCTCTTTTTTGTGTATGTGTGTGAAAATACAAATGTAGGCACAAGGCCATGAGTGATGCCAGGAAGTCCTCGAAATGTGAGGCAACAAAACCAAATAATAATTTAAAAATTTTAAAAAATACCCTAGTTATTATCTTGTACAGCCACTCTACTCAGCTCTACACTTTTCTAGTTTACTTTGACCTTTATTAATATTAATATTGAAATATTATTACACTGACTCTGGGTAGCCAGTCTCAAAGTGGCACATGGAGATCTTCCATTATTACAATTTACCACGAGGCAACCAATATCAGTTCTCCTGGAGAAAATGGCTGCTTCAGAGGGTGGACTCTCTAGCATAACACCCGGCTGAGATGATTCCCTTCCCCAAATCCAATTTTCCCCAGGCTCCATCCCCCAAATCTCCAAATCCCCCAGAGCTGGCAACCCAATGTTGCCTGGTAAGTGTCAGGAGATTTAAAGGGATGGTGTCTGGATGGGGTGGAGTTATAGGTGGAGCTAATATAACTTCTGGGTGACACTCTTGATGGGGTGAGAGGTGACACTCTGCTTAGCTGTTAGTTACCGGATATGGTTTTGTATCCGGATTTGTTTTCTGATTCAGCAGGCCTGTTCTACAGCAGAGAATAGAATTTGGGATCCTTTGGAATATAGTTTCTCAATAAGCTTGTAGAAGGAGACTCACAGAAAGGAAATTTATGCTGATGTATAGGTTAAAACTAGAGCTGAACAGGGAAGCACAGGGGAAGTGCTGCTGCTATTGCTCATGTAACATTGAAGTGGGGGGGGGGAAGGCATGCAAGCAGCTTTTTGAACCTTGTCACCAGCTTTTTTTTTGGGGGGGGGGGCTGGCTCAATGGTCCCAGGAGATGGAATGAGGGGTGGAGATCTCAGGTTATTGGCCCATCTCTCCTAGCCTCCAAGAAGAGGGTGTTTAACCATAGGTAATCAATCACCTTTGTTCTGTGTGCAGGTACTTTGGTTGTGGATTCGTCCTACCTGTGTCGATATATTTCTATTCTACTCCCTCTGAAGACAAATAAAAAAAGTCTTCCAGCCTAGTGATTTTTGGAGCAGTATATGCTAGGCAAGCAACCCTAAAAAGGCCCAGTTAGGCCCTGGGCCACCACTCTGAAGCTGCCTCTCCTGGGTAGAATCTGCACTGGGCTTTTTATCCCCAGTAACCCTGAATTACACTTTATTCAATTTCCATTCTGATATTTAGCACTTTAAAATTTCCCTCTGCAACATCTATGATTGATCTGCAATGACCCTACTTTTTCCCTGCGATATCCAGGAGCGGATATAGCTTGCTATATTTGAGGAATTCACTCCGAGAGCCCCAGTATTAAGTGCAGGCATTCTGCATTTTGCCAGATTAACTTCCTCCCAGGCACCTCCAATGATGATGTAGTGAAGCAGTCTGTCGCTGATTGGTCAGGGTGTCAGTTCAATGACTACCTGGTTTCCAGTTGACATTCCCTCACAAGACTTATTTTTGCTCTCATTTTGTGATCTGTTTTAAAGTGTCTGCGCTCCAAAAGCCCACACTTCTATGAGGAGAGATTTGCCTCTTGGATTTACATTCCTTTCCTCATTCTCTGTGAGGCTACTGCCTCCCCTCCCCCCTCCACACTCCTGTAGGAAAAGAGAGATAAACAAGCAGCCTCATGCTCCACTTGGCCCTCAAATGCAGAACAGCGACCTCTGTTTCAAATCAGGAAAAAGGAATGCAAGAAATACGGGTTCAAATCAACTAGAATTTGGCAAGATTTACAATGCGGGAAAAAGTAAGTGAGAACCAGCCCTAGTCTCTATAGTCATTACCAGAGACTAGACAAAATTCCCAGAGTGTCACTATGTTGTGGTTATTTTTTCTCCCATTCTTCAGCTCCTTATGGGCAGAAAACTGGCACTGGGGGGTGGGTGGGCACTACCTCATGGAGGTAAATGGATGACCTATTCTTGACCAATAAAAAGTTTTCCAAGTTTTTCTCAAGGACAACTTTTCTATCTTAATTTTTTTTTTTTGCTTACTTCTTGTGTTCTTTTTTTTCTCAGCCAGCTCAGTGGTTGTTTTTTCTTTTTAAGAATCTGGCAGTCTTTCCACATACTCTTGAGTGATGATTCAGATACCTCCAAAGCTGTTGTTTTCAACTTTTATTAATGTTTCCCAACTCATTCTTCTGTTTTCCAGCTGACAGCTTGCCAACCTCACCCTCTGGTGAATTCTAAAAAGATTCAGAGAGCAGGAATTATACCCCAAATTCCTCGCAGACAATTAGGAGATCAGATCATTGTCACAGCAGATATTATACTACCCACACATCTCTATTTTTAAAGCAAGCCATGCCAGAATCCTACAACTAACTTTTTTATTGTCTTAGCACATAAGAGCTACAATGGAACACGGTGTTGCTTTTCATATCGGAAATCACCTTATGAGTCTCTATAATAGATTGTGCTGTGTAATCTGTATACATTTGCAGGAAATTATCTAACCTCACAGAATAAGATACTCCGTCTTATTGAATTGATTTCTGTGTCCCTGGGAATGTAGAATACTTGCTGTGACAAAATGCAAACATTTTCCTTTTCTATCTCATGGGAGAGCCAGTGCAGCATAGTGGTTAGGGCATCAGGGATTGGACTGAGAGATGCAGACCTAAATACTCAGCCTCCTGTGAAGCCTACAGAGATACTTTGGGCAACTATGCAACCTATGTCTAGCCCAGCCTTTTCAACCTTTTGGCTACAGAAGAGCCCCTGAAATAATTGTTCAGGCTTCTAGGAGCCCTGGAAGTGATGTCAGCTGGCCATGCCTCCCCGCTCACACCCTGGAAGTAACAAGTCACTGAAAGTGACATCACCACCTGTGTTAACAAGTAGGCTGGGGAGGGGGGAGAGGACGTGGTTGAAGCTGGGAGTAAGCGTGCAGGCTCTGCCCCCCTCCCTGGCACAAAACACACAAAAGTCCTTACTCATGCTTGGAAGGGGAGGAGGAGGAACAGTGGAAGTGGCTGGATCCTTGCCTGTGGCTGTGTCCATTAAGGCAGGAGGGGAAAGGCTGCAAACCCGCTCCAGAGCTCCCACAACCCCCCAGGGGTCCATAGAACCCTGACTGGGAATCCATTGTTTAAATTATCACTCTTTGTTGTTGCAAGGATTAAATGGGAATGGGAGAGTTCTCAGTGCCATCTTGATGATAGATGAAAGGATCTGGAAACTGGTCCAGAAGGCAGCTGCAGTACATTGAAGGTCCCACATTCAGCCCATCCTCCAGCAGCTGTGCTGGCTTCTGGTTGAATTCTGGATCAGGCTTAAGGTTTAGGTTATCACCTTTAAGGCCACATGCAGTTTGGGCCCAGTGTACCTGAGGGACCATTGTTACCCAAATTGCGTGGACACGTGTCCTAAAACACGTATCTTTGAGCTTGTGGGGAATATTAGCTCAAATGCTGTGAGAGGGGGGTAACTTAGCGTTTATCGGATCGTTACCTATGTCTACGAGGGTTTATTACACCCGTGGGAACTCAAGGCAAACACAGATTTAAAGGTAAAATATTAATATAAGCTTTTATTGAAAGGAAAATAACAAAAGGACACACAAATAGCTAACACACATACAAGCAGTCATATAGAGAAGGGGGAGGAAAAGTGGAAGGCTTGATAGTTACCTGTCCGAGGAGTGGTGGGTCAGAGGAAGGAGCACGAACCAGCGTGGGAGGTCCCGGGTTGGAAAACACTCAGAGTGGCTGTGTGAAGCCACAGTTTTTATAGGATTTTGGGAAGGGGGCTACGTGACAAGGCTCAGGTAAGCATGTGCTGGAAGTTTCCAGGGTCCCCAGAGATTAGGACAATACCTGGCCAAGTGGGGGGTGATGGCCGTAAATGGATTTGGATAAAGGTATTAATGGCTCTGAGGAAGAGAGCCATCAGGTCTAGCTGTCAGGGTGTGGGGAGGAGATTTCCCCCTGGCAGAGGGGCCAAGTGTGAAAAATGTTGCAAGACAAAAGATTTTCCTAGGTGCCCTTAGGCAAACAGGAGGAAGCCAGTCCACTCACTTAGAAATACAATGGGGGGGGATGAGCTGATGCAAGCTTGAGTCCAGAGGTACCTCTGGGCCAGGCAAAGGCTGTCATTCCCAACCTAAGGCAGAGAGCAAGATTTCTAATATGGAGTCTGGCATGGCTTGGCTGACCCTAGCAGTGTCGTCTTGGCTTTAGCTTAAGCCTAGACTATTGTGAGGTGCCATTGGTTGTAGAAGACAGTGCGCCAAGGCATAAGGCAGGGATCCTGCCATGCGTAACACCATTGCCATCCTGCCTTTCTTGAGTCAGCATGTATATAATTGCCAGGACTGAAGGACCCTGGGAGGACCCAAGGGGAGGGGAGTGAGAAAGTAAACATCTCCTTCTGTCAAATCTTTACTGCTTCTAACCTTCCTGGCCCCAAGCAGCTGCTGGGCTTGAAAGACAGGAGGAGGAGGTCTAACATAGTTCTTCCTTAATTCAACCGGGATTTTCCAATTGAGTATTCATTGTCTGGATTGGTTCACCCAATGTCCCTTTTCCCTGCACCAGGTATACTGTCTCTTCATGTAGCTGTATCTAAGTTCTAACAAATTACTGAGAATCAAGTCCTTCATGGCAATAGGAGGCCTAATGCAGAAGACACCAAATGGTTTATTGCCAGAAGAGTTCCTCCTCCAAGTAAATTACATTATTTCACCTATTAAATGCACAATTGATGAACTGGTCTTTATAGCATTATTTTCCTGTACAGTATTTATAGTTTTGTATAGACAAAAATGATATCACTATTTTTAAAATAAAGGTGGTCAGGGTTGATAAACTATGTAGGGATAGGAAGTAAGTTTATAGAACAAGATGGCTTGGATCCCATATTGCATTTCTGTGGAGGCAAGAAGGGGACAATATTCGCTCATTCCCATGAGAAACTGCTGAGTCTTCCCAAGTTATTTATCGGGTGCACTGAGGAGAAGATTTGGGGAGGTATTTTGGGCTGCAGTGGGAGGGGACAACTGAACTCCTCTCTTCCGTGCAACTGTGGACATTCCAGGCAGGATCCAAGCCTACAATTATTCTGATCACAAATCAAGGACAGATTTCAGAATCTTTTCCAAGCAAGGCCATCCATCTCCTTCTAGAGAGCCTGTTGTGATGATAGAGCGGTGAGCAACGACAAGTGACACAGGGAGACAGCTGGAATAGTTTTGAGCAAACCCAAAACTCTGTAGCAAGTCCCTTCAAAGAATTTAGAAGACTGCATGTGGTAAAAGATTCAGGGAAAGAGCAGACTGGAGGAAATGAAGGCAATCAAAAGAAGGGCAAGGGTGAAGAAAACCTTCTCCAACTTGATGCAGTAGAAGTCCTGAATTGTTAATGAAGGTCCACAAAGGAGTAGATAGTCATCAGAATAAGACCAGTGCCGTAGGACTTTCATTGTAATAGCTGGCACAATCTGGCTTCAAGACTGAACTGTTGCTTGAAGTTTGAATGCTGTACAATTCCCATAGCTTCATTTAAAAACAAACAAACAGACAAACAAAAACACCTCTACCCTTTTGTCTGGATTTTGACTTCCAAAAGGAGCACTTTGAATACTCCGCACACCAGTGTAGCAGATCACTTTTAACTCCATCTGACTAATTGTGAGCGTCTATCCCACTGAGGTGTTATGAGACAAGGCTCAGAGGAAATCCAATGAGGTCATCACTTGATATGTGTGCATGTGGGGGAGAGGTAGGAGTGATTGCTATAGTTTTCTCACCTCAGAAACACTACATGCTTCTCAAAGCAATCTTCCAGGGCCGAAAGGTTCAGACAGCTGGAGCTCTGACCTTCTGTAGCTCCTTAACTGTGTGGCCATCACTGGTGCCTGTGATCAGTGAGGGATATCCTACCATCTCAGAGTTTTTGAAGGATGCAGCATATTCGCTTGGGTGATGTCCATGCGGCTGTGGATCCTTAATCCACCGCTAATTAACGCCACTGAAAAGGAAACCTGAAGGCTTTATTCTGTTGACATATTCAAAGGAAAAATAATTCTTGGCATTAATCGATAGGCCATGCTGTGTATGCATAATGAGCTTTGGGTATGCAGTTGCTGGGCAGGTGAACTGTAAGCCTTGCTTTTACCTTCATTGATTCCAGTGGCGCGATTTGCAAAAGTCATAGCAGAGGCTGAGTGTCTTGGCAACGTAAGTTTGATACCCCTTGTGTACTCAGAGTGCCTAACACCCTGTAAAAAGCTCTGTCTTATATACAGGGTCTGGGTTACATGTAGCCACTAGCCACTCTTCTCAACTATTCTAAACTTTATGGAGACCCATGGCCATTTCATCTCTCAGGTCCTCTTTCTCACTCACAGAGTACCCCTTTCACAGCAGGGCCCAACTACAACAATTCACTGAGTTATTGGGGCTGGGGGCTCATGCATTGTTCCACTCACATGCTGCCACCTTTCATGTATTTATTTATTTTTATTAGTTTTTATTAACTGCTGCTCCTGGGTCAACTGGCCCATTGCAGTTTACATTCAGTCATAAAAATCCAACAGAATAAAATTAAAATACCATATGATACTAGCAACAAGATCCCCTTTACATCCCCTTCCATACCCGACAACAAGCACTACCACTGCCCCAGCTATTACCCCAAAGGGGTACTCCTGCCCAGATGTCTCACACAAAAGGCATGTGCAGGGAGGGACCTGATCTTCCTGTCCTGGCCTCAACCAAATGTCTGGTGGAAGAGCTATATCTTTTTGGCACTGCAAAACAGTGATAGCTCCTTCAGGGCTCTCAGCTCTTCTGGGAGCTCCTTCTACCAGGTTGGGACCAGGACTGAAAAGGCTCTGGCCCTGGTCAAGGCCAGGCATACCTCCTGGGGACCAGGAACAACCAACAGATTCAGACCCACAGAGTGGAAAGCATAAGAAGATAAACGATACCTCATATAAACTAAGCCCAGACCATGGATGGCTTTAAAGGTAAGAAGCAAAAACTTAAACCTGATCTGGAATCTAACCAGTAACCAGTGCAGCTGCCTCAGTGCAGGCTGGATATGGGCCCTCCAGGATGACCTTGTAAGGACCCTAGCAGCCACTTTTTTGACCAGTTGCAATGACCAGGTCAGAGATAAGGGCAGATCTGCATAGAGTAAGTTACACAAGTCTAATCTGGAAGTGACCATTGCATGGATCATAGTGGCCAAGTGATCTGGGGACAGGTAGGGCACTAACAGCCTCATTTGGCACAGATGGTAAAATGCCACTTGGGCTACTCTTGTGATCTGAGCCACCATAGAAATGGAGAAATCAAAGATCTCCCCTAAGTTCCTGGTGGAAGATACTTATTTATTCATATCCTCAAGTATACCTTGACAGAGATCTACACTAACCTAGAGCTTAACCTGTCCATCACTGTCAGATTATCAAAGTACATGTCTCAGAATAGCTTTACCACCCAATAAATGAGAGGGCGCTGAGATATTTATTATGAATTAAACAAAGGGGTTAAATGGCTGAGAGCCATTTAAACCCATTTCCTACTTCCTCCTACTAAATTGTTTTTTTTAATGAAACCAGAATGCAGCCATTTAAATGTCTGCTTTCTGCTTTTCAGGAACTGTCATGAATTGCATCAAAATTTGTGTAAGTTTGCGGCTGCTCTTCAGTTCGCAATCATTGCTTCATGAACCACAAAGCAGCTAAATTTATTACAAATGTTATTTTGTGAGCTGATTCATGCCCATCCCTACTTACAATAACATCCCTGCCTCTACTTTCATTTACCATTGAGAAGCTCTTGAAACATTACTCAGGCTTTGAGAAACCCCAGAAGTGGCATGATCATAGGGAATGTGGTTGGGAAGCTTAGCTGTGCATATGCTCACCTGAGGCCCCTCCCCTTCTAACCCCTTACTTCTAACCCCATCATTGGCCATTTTGGGAGGGAGAGTGGGTCGACATGACCATATATGGTCATATCACCTGATATATGTTGAACATATTTTAAAATATATATATTTAAAAAATTAATAAGCTTTTAGTAATAAGGGACTGCTTTAGGAATTGTTTAAATTTTAAATACTTTTAATGAAATTTCAACATAGGGCTTTAGTTCCTCCTTAACTAGGTCAGTGCCAGGAGGATATTAAAAGAGGCAAGGTCATCTTCAAATTTAACAGTGGTATTTTAATAGCTTAAAGGTAAAGGTATCCCCTGTGCAAGCACCGGGTCATGTCTGACCCTTGGGGTGACGCCCTCCAGCGTTTTCATGGCAGACTCAATACGGGGTGGTTTGCCAGTGCCTTCCCCAGTCATTACCGTTTACCCCCCAGCAAGCTGGGTACTCATTTTACCGACCTCGGAAGGATGGAAGGCTGAGTCAACCTTGAGCCGGCTGCTGGGATTGAACTCCCAGCCTTATGGGCAAAGCTTTCAGACGGCTGCCTTACCACTCTGCGCCACAAGAGGCTCTTTTTTAATAGCTTAGATAGACTTAAAAAAAAAAAACGTGTGGCACACTGAACTTCAGCAAATACAGGCATTTTTAGAGAAACTTCCCATTACGTTTACTGTACTTTTAAATTTTTCAGGAGGGAGGGAGCTTGTTTCTGGCTTTTTTCTATAGATTTTATTTAGGGCAAGTTTCATAAAGAGCCTTACACTTCTAAAAAAGATTTGGTATTTCATCTCAAGCGTAAACTTTACTCAAGTTTCAGTATTAAGAAGCCACTGTTTTAAAACACACATAAAAACACACAAAAGGAAGAAAATAAAAGCTGAAGCAAGGGTAGTTTAGGCTCCTTTGAAGGACAACCATCCCCTAATTTTTGGATGAGGGGTTCATTCAAACGGCTTGTTAGATTCAGGATGAAGTGCAGGTAGTAAGTGCATATAGTACCTTCCCCATGCAGTTAGAAAGACTGTGACCTGGGGTGACAATGAGCAAAATGAAAGAAACACAGTGGGGCCTAGGGGCATTGGCCAAGGAGAAGACCAGAGGGGTTTCTACTTCAGTTTCTGTTTCAGAGATTTTGAGACGTGAATTTAGTCCTGTTGGGCTTGGCACTGCCACAGTGGTTAATAGGTCACAGTGCACAATAGGTCTCTGTGCTTGAGAGTAGTCAGTTCTGTTGAGCTAGCAGTTGTCACACCAGTAGCACTGGATTTTGCTGCTGGGCACTAGCACATTGCACTGATTTTAGGCAGTAATAACTTTAACAATTGACTCAGTATAAAGCAAGGTCATGTGAATATGCAGTGTAGTTCCAGGGTTTGGGGTCCCTGGGCAGAAAGTGTCCAGAGGCCCTGTTCCCTATTTGTTCACCACCAGGAAGGTGGAATGGGCCTTCCTTTTTGCTCAGTATCTGCCTGCGTGCAGCATTCCCATGCCCCCTTGCAAGTCTTCCTACCATCCATGTTAACAACTATCTGCATCCCTTTAATAGAATCATAGAATCATAGAATTGGAAGGGGCCATACAGGCCATCTAGTCCAACCCTCTGCTCAACGCAGGATCAGCCCAAAGCATCCTAAAGCATCCAAGAAAAGTGTGTATCCAACCTTTGCTTGAAGACTGCCAGTGAGGGGGAGCTCACCACCTCCTTAGGCAGCCTATTCCACTGCTGAACTACTCTGACTGTGAAAATTTTTCTCCTGATATCTAGCCTATATCGTTGTACTTGTAGTTTCCCCTCATGGTATTGGACAAAACACATGGATGAAAATGCCAGTGGCAAAGTACTCATAAGTAAGCAAGCAGGGTATTGTTGTGACCCTGGGATGCAGTCCCAACACCCCCTCAAGATGAACACGCAGGAGTCCCAGGCACTGGGATAAGCTAAGGCAGTCTTTATTAAGGCAAGGCAGCATCTACAGGAATTCAGCATCAACAAGTAGCCATTGTGGAAGACAAAGAACTAAAGAGAGCAGGGCCAGGTATACCCAGATCCTGCACTCCAGTGAACCCAAATTCAGGCGGGAGGCCCACTTCCCACAGGAGCCACATCTGATATAACAGGGTGCCCCAACAGGAGACAGTCTGCCTTTTTTACACCCAGGTGCTAACTCTACTGGAGGATTGTTTTGCATAACAACAGTGAACACAGATAAGGCCTATGGAGTCTGTCTGTAGTGTAAAGTGGGAGGGGGTTGATTTGAAGAAGCTTCAGATGGGCTGATACAACCCCAGGATGGGAGAAACAGACAAGCTGACACAGGCTGGATGTGGCACATGACAGGTATATGTGATAGTAAGGCACACAGGTGGAGGGCTGTCAACAGATAAAGCCCTGGACCCTAGCGATTGCCCTACCTAAGGATATACCGGTGCTGGCCTTGTGTATATGTGTACCCAGTGTCATTGAACCACATGCTTTTTCTGTAGAACCACCTCCCGGAGGAGCTGCAAGCCCTGCAGGAGCTTGCAGCGTTCTGAAGGGCCTGCAAAACGGAGCTTTTCTGCCAGGTTTATGGTTGAGGCCGGCGTGGCGAGGAAGATCTGATGGGCCCCCCAGTGCTAAGAGCAGAAACACCTGCTATGTTATTGATGCTCCCTCCTCCCACTCCTGTACTAGATTTCTGGGAGGGCTAGTGGGTTGTAGTCCGCCATGGTTTTTAAAAAAGTTTTTAGGAGTCTGTTCTTGTATATGGATGAATGTCCAGAATTGTTTTAATGGGCTTTTAATGGGGCTTTTAATAGGGACAATTGTAACCCACCACAAGCCAGTTTGGGAGTGGCGGGCAATAAGTCTAAGTAAATAAAATAAAATAAAATAAAATAAAATAAAATAAAATAAAATAAAATAAAATAAAATAAAATAAAATAAAATAAAATAAAATAAAATAAAATAAAATAAAATAAAATAAAATAAAATAAAATAAAATAAAATAAATACCAAAATTTTGCCAGCTACAGATGTCAAGCTGACAGGTTAGACTAGCTGACCCATGAGATCTCTTCTATGATAAACAAACAAACAAACAAACAAATAAATAAATGATTTCTGTCTGAAGCTAATACAGAATCAGGGAGATGCAGCTAAGGGATGACTCTTGTTTTGTGGAATAATCCCTGGAGACAAAAGGAATCACGACAGGGCTCTGTCCCCATGCAACAAAGGGATTTTGTGTTAACTGAAATCTGTTGCTGATATCAGAAAGGACAATACGAAAAAGGAAGAAAGGTTCAAAACATATACAGAGAAAAACAGAAACTTTCCAAGGCAATTGGTACAATACATTTTATATATCAATAATTTTTTAAGGACCAACCAAAACGATTTCTAGATATACTCCATTTTCACAATTTTTCTTCAGTGGTTGATTCCTTATACTCTTATCAACCAATTTTTATATATAGATAGGCCACCGGCTCTGTAAAGTATTGTGGGGAATGTCAGTCAAATGTTTTTGGGGGGATGTTTTTTGACTGACATTCCCCACATTCCCCAAAATACTTTATATCTATATATAAAAATTGGTTGATAAGAGTACAAGGAATCAACCACTGAAGAAAAATTGTGAAAACGGAGTATATCTAGAAACCATTTTGGTTGGTCCTTAAAAAAATATTGATATATAAAATTTATTGTACCAATTGCCTTGGAAAGGTTCTGTTTTTCTCTGGATATCAGAAAGGATCCTTGTTGACTGAAGCCAAGCTGTAAAAGAGAGATAATTGACCAGAAATTGTTTGGGGATTCTCAAAATAAGGAACAATTAGTGCTTTCTGAATTGTCGTAACAGGGGGCTCCTCTAGCCAAGAAAGTAATGAGATTATTAGTTGGTACCTTGAAGAAGGACATGCTTATGAACATGGTCTCATGAATGATTAGAAGATGATCAGTATTGAACAATGATTTTGGCAGAACACTGAGGATCAGCATTCCCAACTTTCTCCAATTTTGTATTCTAATCTTCTAGGAAGTCCTAATTACCTTGCTGAAGGAGCAATCTTTAATGGTGTACTGTGACTTACAGGATTGAAGCTCTATAGACCAGGGGTAGTCAACCTGTGGTCCTCCAGATGTACATGGACTACAATTCCCATGAGCCCCTGCCAGCAAACACTGGCAGGGTCTCATGGGAATTGTACTCCATGGACATCTGGAGGACCACAGGTTGACTACCCCTGCTATAGACAACTAAGCAAGAGGAATGTCGAAATTTGTAGCAATATTTCAGAGTAGATGCATTACAAGCTCATGATCAGTTTTGTCCTGTGTATGTATGTCTTATTCATTTGTTTCCTCTTTTGATACTGAGAATTGTCTTTGGGGATAGGTTGGTGTCATTAAAATTCATCCTTCATGACAGTTAACAGCGGTAGACCAGAAAACAATTAGCATAAATTCCTTTTTCAATGTTTAGATTAAAATTGGTATTCCAAACAAAACAAATATTGGGTTTAATCCACTGAAAAATATCCAAATGTTCAAATGGAAATGCAAGAAGAAGCCCATGGTATCTGTTTGCACTACAGTGAACTTTTTGTCTTCATACTTGACTATCCACCTGAGCAACCAATTTTTGGCCCCTATATAGGAAGAAAAGTACTGGGTCTTATACAATATCTTGAGCAAGAACTATTTATTTTTTCTGCTTATACACAGTGCCAGTGTGGTCTAGAGCAGTGGTAGTCAACCTGTGGTCCTCCAGATGTCCATGGACTACAATTCCCATGAGTTCCTGCCAGCATTTGCTGGCAGGAACTCATAGGAATTGTAGTCCATGGACATCTTGAGGACCACAGGTTGACTACCCCTGCTCTAGAGGTTAGAGTGGCATGCTAAAAGAATCTTGAGCGACCCAGGTGAGAATCCCCACTTCATTCCCAAGGAAGCTCACGGGGTAATCAGAAGCTCATGACAAGCTCTCAGCTTGGCTGACCTCGCAAGATGGTTTATACAAGAACATGGAAGAGGGAAAATATTGTTCCAAGCCACATTAAGAACATAAGAGAAGTCATGTTGGATCAGGCCAGTGGCACATCTAGTTCAACACTCTGTCATACACTGTCCTGTATTTAAACTCTACCAAAGGCCAGCAGAAGGTCCATCAGTGGGGCCAGAACTTCAGAAGCCCTCCCGCTGTTGCTCCCCCCCCCCCAAGCACTAAAAATGCTGAACCTAAGACCATCTTTAAGAGAGCTTTAATGCATTGTCTTGTAAACCTCTTGTTTAGTCCCATGAGCTATTTGGCTGATTGGTTGGTTCAATGGATTTGAAAGTTAATGACAATGTTTTAATGTTTTTATGATAAACTGTATTTTATTACTATGTATTGGTTTTAAAAATGTTGGAAGCTGCCCCAAGCCAGCCTGCTGGGAGGATCAATGTATAAATCTCCAAGTAGATAGATAGATAGATAGATAGATAGATAGATAGATAGATAGATAGATAGATAGATAGATAGATAGATAGATAGATAGATAGATAGATAGATAGATAGACAGACAGACAATTTACTGTTTACTCTCTGAGAAACTAGTATTCTGCTCATTTGCATATTTAAACTCTACTAACCAATTTGGGGATGGAGACTGGAGATGAGCTAGAATTCCAGGGGCTCATTTAGGAATACCTGGGAGTTTGTATCCCTAAGCAGTACCTCCCCAATAACATTTCAATCAGCTCTTGGTGGACGATGATGCCAGAACTTTTACTGTTCAGCCCAGTGCATTGCTGCAAAGGATGGAATAAAGTCATTAAAAAGGAGGAGGAAGGAAAGAAGCACAACATGGCAGGGGGTCAGTTAATATGAAGAACTTTAATCACAAAAAATACAAGGTGAATTTTCAGATGTGAATAGTTAAACAGCAACCTGTTAAATCATATTGATTTCAATCACACTGCTATCGGTTTTTGCCAGAAGTAGCCTCACATCCTGCTGCTATGCAATTTCAGAGAAAAAATGAAGGGGGAAGCATATTTTTGTCACAGTACCTGCCTATAAAGATTCAAATCTCAGTAAGGAAGGAAGGAAAAGGCCCCAGGGAGCCTGGAAACCTTAGAGGTGGGCCTAGATTCAAACCAGACCTTCATTCCCCACCACCAAAACAAAACAAACAAATAAAAAAACAACCCTGCACTTGAAGTTAAAAACTTGATGCCCAATATGCCCTCGTTCTACTGTGGATTACGGTACTGAAATCTATGAGGAGTTTCCCCCACATTTTTGATGGAAGTCTGTCTTCCTTAATGTAGCAATGCCACATATTAAGGTGGGCAGCCATGTTGGTCTGAAGCAACAGAACAAAGTTTAAGCCTAGTGGCATCCTTAAGACCAATAAAGATTTATTATGTTATTATCTCCAGGCAACAGAATTCAGTTCATCTTGGGAAAAAATGGCTACTTTTGAAGGTAGACTCTATGATATTATACCTCATTGATAAAAGGTAAAGGTAAAGGTATCCCCTGTGCAAGCACTGGGTCAAGTCTGACCCTTGGGGTGACGCCCTCCAGCATTTTCATGGCAGACTCAATACACGGTGGTTTGCCAATGCCTTCCCCAGTCATTACCGTTTACCCCCCAGCAAGCTGGGTACTCATTTTACCGACCTCGGAAGGATGGAAGGCTGAGTCAACCTTGAGCCGGCTGCTGGGATTGAACTCCCAGCCTCATGGGCAGAGCTTCAGACTGCATGTCTGCTGCCTTACCACTCTGCGCCACAAGAGGCTCTTATACCTCATTGAAGCCCCTCCCTAAAAACTGCCCTCCTCAGGCTCCATCCCAACCCCAAATCTCCAGTTATTTCCTTGCGCAGATTCTCATGGTGGTGCCCGCTATCCTTTCTCAAAACTCTAAAGATAACTACAGGCTCAACAACATTGGAGATCCATCACTAGGTAGACCTTTGGTCTGGTCCAGCAGACGAGTTGAAATGGCCCAGTTTGAACTCGAGCCGACCTCAAAGAAAAAATAGTCTACAAAACTTGAGCTGTGTAATCCTACCTTGTAAACACGTTTTTCATTGAGGGCTGCAAGTCACTCCACCTGCTAGGTGGAGAGAGAACACTAGATGCACGAAAGAGAGGCAATAAGAAAGCAAACTCGGGAAGTGTTTCTCAAATGACAGTTGCCGTTAATGGCCCCAATCACAAAAATTGTCCTTCAAAGTGAAGTGTGCAGTAAATAGTAATGAATTGATGCACTCGTGGAGCAGATTTGATTTGTCTAGCAAATCCAAACTGACATAGACGCTCATTTTCTAGTAGATAGCCTTTCGAAAATGCCGTTCCAGCAAAGCATAAAAAAAGGTTATTTAGATTAGGCGGAGTTGCGAAATGAGTGCTACCTCAAGTTCATTGGCTTACATCCGCACTCATTTAATTTCTACCCGCTCCATTACTCTGGGTGAAATTGTCCTTAATTTAAAAAAAAAAAAAGACACCCGCAAAAAGAAAGAGGGAAATTGACATAAACACTGCAGAGGAGACACACATTCTGCAAGGGTCAATGTCCCAGCAAAGAGTAGGAAGAACAAGGAATCTGCACAGAACCACAGGCAGGGCTTGTGCGATATGCACACAGCTAGGGCATTAGGCTGTTCCAGTTAGTAAATTCAGCCGGTCTAGTTATTTTAAAGTGTAGGCCCAGCCTACAGAGGTATTATTATCTTGGGGTCCCTTTTAACCTTTTTATTTTATTTAAACCTAAATACCCTTCTTTTATGCTCACGGCACACTGGGGCCGGTTTGGATTATGGCAGGTAATTATGTAGTGATAAACTCATATAATCGGTGAAAACCTACCATCTTCCTGAGTTACAATTCAGGGAATCCAGGTCCCAGGTGGGACCTGGAGATCTCCTGGAATTACAGCTTATCTCCAGCCTACAGAGATGAGTTTCCCTGGACAAAATAGATGCTTTGGAGCAGGGGTAGTCAAACTGCGGCCCTCCAGATGTCCATGGACTACAATTCCCATGAGCCCCTGCCAGCAAATGCTGGCAGGGGCTCATGGGAATTACAGTCCATGGACATCTGGAGGGCCGCAGTTTGACTACCCTTGCTTTGGAGAGTAGACTTTGTGGCATAGTAATTCACCGAGATCCTGGCTGTCCTCAAGCTCAATCCCCATATCTTTAGGAATTTCTTAAACTGGATCGGGTAACCCTAGTCCCCATCCCCTGCCAGTAGCCAGAAGGGACCTGGGAACCCTTTTCCAATTCTACCCCTGATTTAGAGCATCCTTTGGCCTCTATAGTGCAGATATTCTGGAGAGCCAATGTCATAAGGATGCCGGTCCTCAAATGGGACCTCGGGATGCCCTGGAATTATAGCTCACCTCCACGTACCAGAGATCAGTCCCTCTGGAGACAATGGTTGCTTTGGAGTATGGACTCGATAGCATTATACTCCACTGATGAGGTCCCTCCCTGCCCCAAATCCTGTCAACTCCCAGCTGTACCACCAAAGTCCCCAGGTGTTTCCCAGCCCAGAGTTGGCAGCCTTAGCTGTAGTAGTTAGAATGCCAGTCAAGAATCCAGGTGGTCCAGGTGACTGTGTGTGATTTTACTTATCTCATTCCAGATTTGCATGAACCCTGGGTGACAGAGTATAAGAAGGCCTCCATTCCTCTTTGGTATGCCCTCTTTCTCTTCCAGTTTGGTGTAGTGCCAGTTTGGTGTAGTGGTTAGGAGTGCGGACTTCTAATCTGGCATGCCAGGTTCGATTCTGCGCTCCCCCACATGCAACCAGCTGGGTAACCTTGGGCTTGCCACGGCACTGATAAAACTGTTCTGGCTGGGCAGTAGTGATATCAAGGCTCTCTCAGCCTCACCCACCCCATAGAGTGTCTGTTGTGGGAAGAGGAAGGCGACTGTAAGCCACTTTGAGCCTCCTTCGGGTAGGGGAAAGCGGCATATAAGAACCAACTCTTGTTCTTGTTCTTGTTCTTGTTCTTGTTCTTGTTCTTGTTCTTGTTCTTGTTCTTGTTCTTGTTCTTGTTCTTGTTCTTGTTCTTGTTCTTGTTCTTGTTCTTCTTCTTCTTCTTCTTCTTCTTCTTCTTCTTCTTCTTCTTCTTCTTCTTCTTCTTCTTCTTCTTCTTCTTCCAACAACACACTTTCCATTTGGCCCCTCCCATTTGCTTTCTCTGCTTCAGTCATTTGCCTTTTCATTTCCAGTTGCTGACTCCAGTAAAGTCACTCCAAGTTGTGCTTTCTTAGTTACGTTTCTTATGGGAAGAGAATATGCCTTCCATGCTTTTAATTGATATGCAGAACATAGCATAAGGGGGAAAAATGGATTCGATTAGATTTAGATGAGGGTGGAATGAAAATTGGTGGAAGGACGATTAACAATTTGAGATATGCCAACAAACCGCATTGCCGGGAGAAAAGAGTAGAGGGATGGAACACCTGCAGATAAAGGTGAAAGCAGAAAATGGCAAAGCAGGACTACAACTGAGCATCAAGAACACTATTTTACAAAACGAAGTCTGTCAGTGGGGGAAGAAACGAAATTGTTAAAGATTTTCTATGCCTTGGCTCAGTCACTAAACAAAAGGGAGACTGCAACCAAGAAACTAGGAGATTGAGACTGGGAAGATCAGCCATGAAGGAGCTAGAAATGATCCTTAAGCAGGGGCATGTTTTGCTGGCAACCAAGATCAAGATAATTCATTACCATGTATGAGAATGAAAGTTGGACAATGGAGAAAGTGGACAGGATTTGTATTTGTATTTATTTGATTTGTATGACCGCCGCTCTCGAAAACCGGCTCGCGGCGGTTCACAACATTTTAATACAAAAACAATATATTAACCATTAAAATTCCCCATTAAAACCCCATTAAAACAATGACTAAGTCACAATGATGGCGATTAAAACTATTCCCGTACAGGCCCACTGGATGAGCAGAAGGGAACGGAGGATAATTGGGCATAGGATGGAACACTCTGGGGAACCAGGTCAGTTTAGTACTGGCCTCCCCCCTCCGGGGAGAGGGGTCCGATCTTAGCCCCGGGCCATCACCCGGCCTTAGACAAACGCCTGGCGGAAGAGCTCCGTTTTGCAGGCTCTGCGGAACTCAGAGAGCTCCGACAGGGCCCGCAGCTCTTCAGGGAGCTCATTCCACCAGGTAGGGGCCAGGACCGAAAAGGCCCTGGCCCTTGTCGAGGCCAGGCGTGCCTCCCGGGGTCCTGGGATCATCAGCAGATTCTTACCCGCAGAGCGAAGTGCCCTGCGGGGGGCATAAGGAGATAGGCGGTCCCTCAAGTATGCAGGACCCAAGCCGCGTATAGTCTTAAAGGTTAGTACCAAAACCTTGAACCTGATCCGGAAACAAACTGGCAACCAGTGCAGCTGCTTCAGCAGAGGCTGAACATGGGACCTCCAAGATGATTTAGTGAGGACCCGTGCAGCTGCATTCTGTACCAGCTGTAACTTCCGGGTTAGAGACAAGGGTAGGCCCGCGTAGAGCGAGTTACAGAAGTCTAATCTAGAAGTAACCGTTGCATGGATCACAGTGGCCAGGTGTTCCGGGGGCAGGTAGGGCGCTAGTAGCCGAGCTTGGCGTAGATGGAGAAACGCCGTCCGGGCTACCTTAGTGACCTGGGCCTCCATGGAAAGTGAGGCATCCAGAATCACTCCCAAATTCCTGGCTTGGGGCACAGATGACAATTGTACCCCGTCCAGGCAGGGAAGACGCGCTTCCTGTTCCTGCTCCCTTCGGCCTAGCCAAAGGACCTCCGTCTTAGAGGGGTTGAGTCTCAGGCGGCTCTTCCTGATCCATCCAGCCACTGCTTCCAAACAACTGGCGAATTTTTTCTGGGGGGAGACCTGGCCGGCCATCCATCAAGAGATAGAGCTGGGTATCATCAGCGTACTGGTGACACCCAAGCCCATAACTCCGTACCAGCTGAGCCAGGGGACGCATATAGATGTTAAATAACGTGGGGGAGAGCACCGCTCCCTGTGGCACCCCACATGGGAGTGCAAAGGAGTCGGATAACTCCTCCCCCACAGCGACCCTCTGTGATCTGTTCTCTAGAAAGGAGGATAGCCATTTAAGAGCCACCCTTCCAATCCCAGTATCAGCGAGGCGGTGAATCACTACTGCCATGATTTGTATTTGACCTTTGTGACTCCATCTTGGTCTCATGTGTGCTGTTGAGAACCTTTGTATAACCCTGAGCTGTCTGATGTGCTTAGCCATGATTTAGACTCTGTGCATATTTCTGTAACTATGTTATCTGTCGGAGAGGAACTGCTTCTAACACCCAAGGCCAAGATGGCCTGATTACTGCTTGGAGAGGTGCCCAGACTGGCACCTGTGGGAGGGGGGTTCCTACTCCCTGGGAACTATGTAACTTTGGGCAGGAAAGGGAAAGTGTAAAATGCCTGTTTGACTTGTAACGAACAGAATTGACTATGAACGTTGAAGTATGCTGATCTGCTATCAATAAAGCTTTCTATTAATCCAGAAGCAAGTTGTTAGTCTGTCTGCCCTTGACATTCATATGGAGTCATTCATGTTGGAGGAATGTTTTACCAAGGACTGCCAATAAGACAAAAAAGTGTCCTGTAGGTTATATCAAGCCTAAACCCTCTTCTAGAATGGGCTTTCTCAACTTTGGAGTATGGACTTGATAGTTTTCCAGGAGAACTTTACCATTGAGAAACCTCTGAAATGTTCTTCAGGCTTCAAGAAACCCCAGAAGTGGCATGATTGTGCAGAATATGGTTGGGAAGCCCTTTCCACCTTCTCCAGGCCAATCTTGGCCATTTTTGGAGGAAGGGTGGGTATGATCATATCACCTGATATATATTTAACATTTGGGAAACTCTTCCATGGCTGTCAAGAAAGCCTGCCCCATAAACTAAACTTACTAAACTGAGGCTATTATACTATGGTCTCATTATGAGAAGACAAGAGTCACTGGAAAAGACAATAACACAAGGAAAAGTTGAAGACAGCAGGAAAAGAGGATGGCCCAACATGAGATGGATTGACTCGGTGAAGGAAGCCAGAGCTCTCCATTTGGAAGACCTGAGCAAGGCTGTTAACGATTGTTCTGGAGGTCATTCGTGCATAGGGCTGCCATAAGCTGGAAGCAACTTGATGGCACATAGCACACACATACTACATGGTCAATTCCCAAGGTGTACAGGGCTTTTGGAAAGTAGAAGCTCTCTCCTTGAAGAAAGGGCACAGTTATTCTGTTGGAGCAGATATCTTAGGGACTCTGGAGGAGTCAGGCACATGGTCTGAAGGGAGGTGACCAGCCATATGGAGAAAGAAGGTAAATCTTCACACATTGCAATACATGCACTAATAAGGAAACACACCATTGAACATTTTGGGCAGCCTTTGGAAGAGAGCTAATGACTGAAAAGTAGACATCTTCTTTCATTAAGTGACTCTGATACTTTACAGCTCTTTCTTTGGAGCTTTTATTGGCTGCTGTACATATTTTATATGTGTTAAGAACTGGTGTGTGTTATAACCAGACCTTTGAAGAAGGCCCTACAAGCGCCAAAACACATTGGTCTTTTGTTTCACATAGCATACTGGTTTGCAATACTGTAGCGATCCCCATCCTGTGGGCCGAGGACCACATGTGGTCCTTCGACTAATTGGAGGTGGGCCTCAAAGGACGCCTCCCCCCCCCGGCTCTTTACTTCATCCCCCCCAGCCCTTTACAACACACTTCATTGTTGTGGCATGTCTGTATCTTATTTTGAAGGGATGTCTAAACATTACCATAGCGATCAGAGAGCATTAGGGCAGTGGTTGAGAGTAGAGGAGTAAACTACCCCCCCCCCCCACCTGGCCTCAGTAAAAGGCGTTGAGTGGTCCCCGGTGAGTGGTCCCCGGCATTGAGTGGTCCCCGGTGATAAAAAGGTTGGGGACCACTGCAGTACTGGTTGCTGGACATATGTTTTCAATTCCTGTAGCTGTTTTTTTAAATATATATATATAATTTTAACAACAATATAGACATTCAAACTTTGCAGATCCTAAATGTTACTAGTTGGGGTTTTTTTTGGGGGGAGGGTCCAGTTCTAGTCATGCCCCCCTTTTTGGTTTTTTACTTCTTTGATAGTGTCTGAAAGAACAAGGGGTTCTGAACATGAACAGAATCTGATGTCCGGATGGCAAATGCACTTCTAACACTTACTGCCTGGGGGTGGCAGTAGAGAGTAAATCCTATTTGGGAATGGGAACGGGTGGGTTCTGAGACAAGTCAGCATCTCATGGAGGTCTAGCAGGGCCAGCTGAGGAAGCTCTTCATTCCTATCTGTGTAAATGAGTGCCCACAGGGTAGAGGATGTGAAACTCCTGGAGATTTGGGGGTGGAGCTGGGGGAGGACCTTGGTGGGGTACCATGCCATAGAGAGTCCACCCTTCAAAGCAACCATGTTCTCCTCGCAAACTGATCTCTATGGCCTGAGTTCAGCTGCAATTCCAGAAGATCTCTAGCCATCTCTTGGAGGCTATAGGCTCATTTTGCCACGTGAGATTATTCTTTTGGAGCCAAGCTGCTGATTCAATACACCAAGTAGCTATTGTTAGAATCAGTTCGATAAGCCTATAAACAATGCAAAGGAGTAATGTAATCAGAAGAGCCATGGGATTCCTGATGCTCTCCACCCCCACCCTCAATGCTCTTTCCCTACTGTTATAGAGGTAGGAGGTTGCTGTGGGTGGCAGGTAGGCCAGATGTCCACCTGAAAAGAAGAAAGTATATTTCTGCCTCCTTCAATCTCCTTTGCTCTTCTCCCCAGATACCTATTCATGCAAAAAAGTACAAAGTTTGCTTACCATGTTAAAAATAGAACATTTCCGTCAACTGGATGGTACAACTTTTCACAGAATGATTCGGTTGAACTTTCTAATTTTGTCTCATCACTGCTAGCTTTGTTTCCTCTATGGAATGGTGGGTTGGAGTCCCACCAGCTTTTTCACTTAATCTCACCCAGTTCCCCTTCCCATAATCCCAGCCTTTTTCAACTTTTGGCCTGTGGAGGAACCCCTGAAATACTTTTCAGGCTTCAAGGAACCCCAGAAGCGGTGACATGCCCCTTCAAATAAATGGGCCTGGGAAGGGCCCTGAAGAGGTTTGCGCCTTCTCTGGCATCCCAGGTAGACACCTCCCTAATAGGGAGGGCAACGGCTCAGGGGATTTGCATTCCCAGCTGGGACCGTGGCGGTTTGGAAAGAGCCATTTACCTTGGGAAATTTAGGGCAGTTGGCTAACTGTACCAGCTCCTAACCTTCTGCATTCCAACCCTATCAGTGGCTCTTAGTAAAACGGTGACCTATTTAATGCCAACACGGTTTAAGCATATTTATTTATTTGTTCGTTTGTTTATTTATTTGATTTTCATCCCGCCAGTCTCTGGGGACTCACGGAGAGTTATACAAAGCAGAAATAAACCCCAATAAAATAAATCACATTCCTCATGCTAAAAATCCATAAAAGCCCCATAAAATCCATATCCCCTAAAACAGCGGCATAATCCCCAGTCTTCTTCAATCAAACCACCACAGGTACAATATAGGCAGAATGTAATAGTGCTAACCAGAGGAGGGGCCTCAGTTGTCCCTGGAAAACCTGGCCTCAACCAAAGGCCTTACGGAAGAGCTCCATTTTGCAGGCCCTGCGGAACTGAGACAGCTCCATCAGGGCCCTCAGCTCTTCTGGGAGCTCATTCCACCAGGTCGGGGCCAGGACTGAAAAGGGCCTGGCCCGGGTCAAGGCCAAGTGCATTTCTCTGGGGCACTTCTCTGAACCCAAGACTACCAACCTGGAAGACAAAAGTTAGCATAATGAAAAATTAACAGGGAGGGGAAAAAAATTAAAATATCAAGTGATGAAAAGTTCAGAATCTTTCAGGCTATTTCTTGTCCTTCTGGGAAGTTTAAATCACAAATGCATATAATTTCGCCGTCTGCAGAGAGATCTGAGGCTTTTAATCAAAAAGAAGTTCTTTAACCCGCTGCGCGTTGGTTGGATGTGGCATCACATCCATTAGCGGGCAAATAAATTTGGAGCATGATTGACCGTAAAGCGGGCAGTGGAGGAGAATGTATTGTTTCATCTTCTTTTAGAGGACAGGAGCAGAGTCTCTCTATCTGCCCTCCAAGGAACGCTTGATTCCCTGTTTGGGAATCCCTGCACTCTCCCTTTTCTTTCATGGCTTTTGTATTTGCAGGTGCCATGATTCTTCATATTCATGTTTGTGATGGCCAAGAGGGACCTCTAATTAAGGGTTGCCAATTTCCAGGTGGTGGGTGGGGATCTCCTGGGATTACAACAGACCTTCATACGACAAAAAATCAGTTCACCTGGAGAAGGTATTGCTTTGGAAGTTGGGTTTGTGGCATTCTAACCCATTGGAGTTACTCCCCCTCCTTAAACCACACCCTCCTCAGGCTCTATCCCCGAAATCTCCAAATATTCTCCAAGCCAGAGATGGCAACTAGGGATGTGCGATCTGGCCACTGAAGCGGCCATTCCCTACTGTAGCACCCAGTGCCATGCTGCACTGGGGGGGGGGGGGCGAGGCATGGGTGCTGGCGCACTGGGTGACACACACACAGGTGCAGAGCTCTGTGCCTGGGTGTGTGCATGGCTCGGCGCACCTGCACCGGCGTCTCCCCCCTCCGTAGCACGGCACAGGCTGCTACAGGCGGGAAAGGCCGCTTCGGCAGCCGAATCACACAACCCTAGACTGTCAACCGTACCCTTGTAACTTTTTCATTAGGCGAAAAGCTGCTTAAAACTAACCTCTCATAATAATTTTTCCTGAGTTATTGTATTCCATAAACCAGCAGTCCCCAACCTTCTTGTAGTCGGGGACCGCCTCCGAGGGTGGGAGAGAGCCGGCGGCCCGGCCACAGCAGCTGCACGTAAACGCGCATGCGCAGTTGTCGCGCATGCGTGTTTTCGCCACTAGGTGGCGCTAATGCGCATGCGCAGAACATCTGCACGTGTGCGTTTTCGCCAGCAGGGGGAGCAAACACGCATGTGTGGCGGCTCTGCGCATGCGCGTTTACGTTGCTGGCGTCCCAGCGGCCGCGCCTGCCTCTTCCCCCCCTCTCGCTGCGGGGGGGGAAGGCAGGCGCGGCCGCTGGCGGCCCGGTACCATGGCCTTAACGGATTGAAGACCCCTGCCATAAACCAATTCAAACAACTAAATCTAAAACCATTAAAAGAGACCCCTTTTCTTCTCCATGTGTCCAACTCAATTTGTTGATGCAAATTGTTTTTTTTTAAACTAAAAATGTAAAATCATTTTTTTAACGTTTCCTCTCAGAAACACACAATATGCTAAGCTATTAAGCGAAATGGATTCTCAAAAATGTCCTATTTAGTATTCTCAGAGCAGGACGGAACGCTCCCCCTCCACTGGAGCCCCTTTAATTGGTTTATCTAAAGAGAAAAGCCAATGCTTTCCCAACAGTTGGCCACAACATCCCTGAGGACTTCAGGAAGCATAATTCCCTTTTAAAAATTCTCCACATTTATTAATGACTGGGAAAAAAATAACCTGTAGAATTTCTCAGTGGGCCTTCCCTCCTGTGTGTTGCATACTCATCATTCTGCACAGCTAACATTCAGCAAGTTACCCTGATATTTATCCAACTGACAAAAATCACTAGAAAACCCAGGCTAATACAAAACAGCTGTATCCGAGGAGAGATTTACAAGCCATATCACGGGCTCCAGACCAGGCCAGCATGTAGCCCCCCCCCCCCCCCCATCTCTTCTTTGCAGCTTGTCTGCTGCTATCACCCTCAGGGCATTTCCCCTTAGACCCATACTGTTCTTCCTGCCTCAAGAGGCACCATCTACTGCTGTTCATCCTGTCCCTTTCTTGCAAAAAACACAATAGCAACACAGGTGCTTTGCTACCGAGCTCTACTTCCTAATGGACAGCCGGCCGGACTCCCCCCCCCCCCGCAAATACATTTGCCAGATGTTTAGAAGCAGTGGCTGGATGGCTCAGGCAGAGTCGCCTGAAGCTCAACCCCTCTAAGACGGAGGTCCTGTGGCTGGATAGAAGGGGGCAGGATCAGGAAGCATGTCTCCCATGCCTGGATGGGGTGCAATTAACACCAGCACCAGAAGTCAGGAACTTAGGTGTGACCTTTGATGCCTCCTTTCCATGGAGCCTCAGGTCATGAAAGTAGCCCAAACGGCGTTTTTTTCAACTTCGCCAAGCACGGCTACTAGCGCCCTACCTGCCCTTTGAACACTTGGCAACAGTGATCCATGTAACGGTCACTTCCAGACTTGACTACTGTAATTCGCTCTACATGGACCTACCCTTGGCTTTGACCTAGAAATTGCAGCTCGTACATAACGAGGCTGCAAGGGTCCTCACTGGAACATCTTGGAGGGCCCATATTCAGCCGGTGCTACACCATCTGCACCGGTTACCAGTTTGCTTCCGGATCAAGTTTAAGGTTCAGGTTTTAACCTTTAAGGCTATACATGGCCTGGGTCTGGCTTATCTGCGAGTCTGCTTATCTGCTTATGCCCCCCGCAGGGCTCTTCACTCTGCGGGTATGAATTTACTGGTGATCCCAGGCCTCCAGGACATACGCCTGTCCTCGACCAGGGCCAGGGCTTTTTCAGCCCTGGCCCCAACCTGGTGGAACAAGCTCCCGGAAGAGCTGCGGGCCCTGTGGGATTTGAACACAGCTGCCCTTACCCAAGCTTTCATTTCCCCCCTTATTTTCTTATTCTTTTCTTATTTAGGAAAACAGTGGGGATATACTCCCCTCCTCCCTTACCCAAGCTTTATCTGTGCTGTGGCTCCCAGTTAGTGGAACAGCCTACCTGGTGAGGTCAGGTAAGCTCCCACGCTGCTACCGTTCCAGAGAATGTGTAAAATGGAATTGTTATCCAGGAGTTCTTGTACAGGGGAAAGGGTTGTGTCGCTTCGATGTCAGTGAAGTCAGTTTTCTAAAAATATCCCATTGTTTATTGGATGTATTATACTGGTTGCCATTCATTATAACATTGCCATTGATCATCCATCTCAAAGACAAATGCAGATGTAAGTCAGCGAGCGAGCAAGTAAATAAATAAAATAGTATCAAGAGTTCTAAAACAAACAAACAAAAAAACCCAATGAACTTTATTTTCCAAAACATAATGTATCCTACAACATGGCAGTGACCGTGCAGCTCAGGCCAGAGCCCCTGAGATTGCTGGGTCCTGGGGAAATTTATTCCTGTTGTCCTCATGCTTGCACCTTGCTGGCACCAGATCTCACCGTTCAAAACATTTTGAATATCGTTGCAGTGAGCCGAAAGATAGCCATAGTTTCTCTGTCCCCCAGAGGCATGTCAATCTCACTAGCTGTGGAACACAACTGGAGACTTCTGCGGGGGATGACAGGACAGGGGAGCAAGCAGGCAGAAGGAACAGTGGAGGAACCATGTCTGCCATTAGAAACTTGAAGAACTTTGTCCAACCGAACAGGTAGGCATCCTTGAAGTAGGATAACTTCCACAATTCCATAGGAAGAGCCTTGCCAGATCGGACCAGTGATCTATGTTGTCCAGCATCCTTTTTCACACAGTAGCCAAATCTGTACTATGCAGGATGGAAGAGCATATGAGGAATATCCCACAAGGGGCACAGGAGGCAATGTGTATTTAGAGAGTCAACTTAGTGTAGTGGTTAGGAATGTGGACTTCTAAACTGGCGAGCCCCCACATGCAACCAGCTGGGTGACCTTGGGCTCGCCACAGCATTGATAAAGCTGTTCTGACCGAACAGAAATATCAGGGCTCTCTCAGCCTCACCTCCCTCACAGGGTGTCTGTTGTGGGGAGAGGAAAGGGAAGGCGACTGTAAGCCACTTTGACTGTTTATGCACTGGGAACTTCACTGCCCCAGCTTCAGTGCAAGAACACAAATTGGGGGCGGATGAGATGCACCAGGCCAAATGCTCCCCCATGTGGGTACAGGAACTGGTGGGGCAACCTGCCATGCCTAAAACTCCGGCCTGCAGCCCGGCATGAAACCTCCAGTGCATAAACAGTCTTTGAGACTCCTTCAGGTAGAGAAAAGCGGCATCTAAGAACCAACTCTTCTTCTTCTTCAGTAGTATCAGGGCTCTCTCATCCTCACCTCCCTCACAGGGTGTCTGTTGTGGGGAGAAGAAAGGGAAGGCAGCTGTAAGCCACTTTGAGACTCCTTCAGGTAGAGAAAAGCGGCATATAAGAACCAACTCTTCTTCTTCTTCTTCTTCTTCTTCTTCTTCTTCTTCTTCTTCTTCTTCTTCTTCTTCTTCGTTTGATATTCTCCTATGTCCTGATTAGCTCAGTTGGAGACTTCCTGATACTTTGAGCAGACTTCCTCCCTGCTTGCCTCCAGAACAGATTGAATGGTTGCTTCCCGTAAAATTGTTAGCTGAGCAGCATTCTCTCTCTCTCTCTCTCTCTCTTTCTCTCTCTCTGCCTCTCCCTCTCTCTCTCTTCCTATACAAAGTTGTTTCTCTTCTAAATAAAGCCATTTTATTCTTGTAAGCATTCTGGTGCCTGACCCCTCTCTTGCATGTTTAAACTCTGCCAACACTACTTGCCATGGAGGACCAATAAATAGGGCACAGAGGCCAAGTGCTTCTTCAGATGCTTCCTTCCTCTCAGCCCTGGTATTCAGAGCACTGCTGCCTTTATTCCTTTGACTCCCCAGGTCTAGTCCCCCTCATGGGCCTTTGTTCTTTGCTGAAGTCTTTCACTGTTACCCTTACATCTAGTTATGTCACTGCAGAAGATGCATTCCAAAGCAAACTGTATCCATCTCTGAGGATTGAATGACATTAGATACACATCCCGCTGTTATCACATTTGATGGGACCACACAATGCAGGTTTGAGCATTCATTTTCAAATGCCTGTTTGCTTAGAAATGTTCCAAAATGCAACTGCAGAAGATTTATTACTTGCACTTAAACTCACAAGACATTTAAAGCCATTTAATCAAAGTAATAAACAAACCGTACCTGGCTCAGATAATTCACCCAACCCAGAGTATTCACAGAGAAGAAGAAGAGCTGGGTTTTTGTACTTCACTTTTTACTACCCAAAGAAGTTTCAAGGTGACTTACAATTGCTTACCCTTCCAATCCCTACAACAGGCATGCTCAAGTAGGTGAGGTCAAGAGGACTCTGAGCAAATTGTGACAGGCCCAAGGTCATCCAGATGGCTTCAGATGGAGGATGAATGGGGAATCCAACCTGGCTCTCCAGATTAGAGGCCACCACTTTTAGCCACTACACCGTGCTGGCTCTCCAAAATATATGAAGGAGCCACCATCTCTTATATGAGGCTACCCATTGATTAAGATTGGCTACTTTGATTCTGAGAAACTAATCTTACAAAATAAGCCACATCTTTTAGACCAAATACTTAAATTAGAAACTGAAACAGAACAGGTGAAAACCTGTATGGTAAAATGGATGCAAAATTTCAGCGGGTCCATCTCAATGGGACTATCTATGGTGTAAGATGTAAAGTTGACAAGATACCAACACCAAAAGGTATATGCTAACAACTAAAGGTATGTGTAAAATGTCAAGGCAATCAGATGGTAGGTGTTGGAGGTGTCATGAAGCCACAGGGCCCTTCTTTCATATGTGGTGGAATTGTAAAGTCATTAAAAACTCCTGAATAAAATTTCATGAAAAATTACAGTGTTTATAACTGTAGGTTTCCTTTAAGATCCCAAAAATATCTTGTTAAATGTTTTCCCTATAGATCTATCAAAACAAGGAAGTTACTTTTTCTTTCATGCAACTCACAGCTGCCAGACTTCAAATCACATCATGCTGAAAGTTGCAAAAACCTCATGGTAGGAAAAATCAGAGAACTTGCTGTGATGGCTAAATTAACTAATTTGGTCAACTGGAGACCACCGGAAGAATTTCAAGATTGCTGGGATGAATATATGAAATTTCTGCAATTCTCCTCCCCCCCCCTTTTCTATTATAGTTAAAAAAATTATAACAAAGTTTGCCACTTTTCAACGCTGAGGCAGCTAGTAAAGAAAAGACCAAGCATCCTCCATCGTAGCACCCTACTGATGCAGCTCAGCTGTGGCTTTCTCTGTTGGTCTTTGAGCACCAGGTGAAGATGACCTTGTTTGCCTGACCTTTTAACTACCTGGACTGATCTAAATTCTCCTGCCTCATTTTTTGTTTGCGTTGTTAATTGCTGTTTATCGAACAGTTTCTCTCCCCCCACCACCCACCTTTCTGGATGCTTGTGTCTTCAGAGCTATCATATTATTTATGCAGACTTAATTAATATATTAATTAATCAATTAAAACTGACATGATTAATCAACAAAGATTACCTTAATTGGGCAGCAGCTTGTTAAGAACAGCAACTCGTGAACAAACACAGGCATGCATGATGTAACGGCAAGCAAATATTTACTAGGCTGTAATGTTGGGACCTTGTTTTTTTTTAAAAGGCATCAATAACCATGTCTTCTGCAGAACAAGAGTTAGGCAATTCGGGTATTATGTTCCTACAAGGGGCAAAGCCCGTTGTACCCAGGAATACACATGCCTGCCCTGTGGCTTTCCAGGGTGCTGACCCTCCCCCTGACCCATTCGCTGCTGGATCTTGAGATCCAGCGTGTTGGAGGTGATTAAACTTAGGAGACTCTAATATCAAGAGCCCAGATTGATCCCCCACTCCTCTTCCATGTGCAGCCCCAACCGCTAGGTGGGGCTTAGAGATCTTAAGGAATAACAACTGATCCCCAGGCAGCAGTTCTTCTGGAGAAGACAGTTAGGAGGGAAAGAAGGAGAGCAGAGGCTGCACTGGGTTCCATGGGGCTGCTGGGCAGCCTTTACTCCTTCTCCCACCCACTCCCTGGACTCTTGAGGCCCCACCTCCAAGAAACATTCCCAACCCAGGGGTCACCAACCTCCAGGTGCAGCCTGGAGACATCTTGGATTTGGAGTTCATCTACAGACTATAGAGGTCAGCTTCCAAGAAGAAAATGGCTGTTTTGGAGGAGAAATTTTGTTATGACCCCTAATCTTCAGACAACAGAGATCAGTCCCCCGAGAGAAAAGGGCTACTTGGGAGAGGAGACTCTGTGGCCTTGTGCCCCACAGATGTCCAGGGAAGCCAGCCTCCAGGTAGGACCTCAGGATCCCCCAGAGGACAGCTCTTCATCAGACTGTAGCAATCAGGTCCATAGAAAAGGGCTGCTTGGGGGGTGGAACTCTGTGGCCTTTTGCTACACAGAGGTTCAGGGATGTCAGACTCCAGGGGACTCCAGGGGGAAACTGGGGATCTCCCAGAAGGACAGCTCTTCATCAGATTGCAGAGATTAGTTCCTCTGGAGAGGGGGGTGCCTGTGAGGGGGGACTGAGGTCTTGTGCCCCACAGAGGTCCAGGGATGCTACTCATTGGGGCAATTTATTGGCTGTGTACCCCCCACATACAAGTTCTACACTAGGGCAACTCATTGGGTGCAGCCTGTGCTTCTCCCCCTCCCAAATTCAACAGCAGGGCAACTCATTGGGGCAGGCTGCCCTTCTCTCCCCACCTTCCAGGGCTGAGCTACTCACTGGGGCCTCTGCTGCTGCTGCTTGTCCTCTTCCTCCCTCTACACCTGAGTTCCTCATTGGGGCTGGCTGTGTTTGCAGCCAGCATGTGCTGAGGGTGGCAGGAAGTTGGGGGTGGAGAGCTGACTCCTTATCAGCTCTTGTTGGCTGAGGGCTACCTCCCAATAGAGGCTCAGCTATAGGGAATGACCATTCCTGGCCAAGGGCCAATCAGGTAGCGAGTGACCTGTCGTTTCCAAAAAATATATGGTTTACTGACTAATAGCTGGGTCTTCAGAAATAGCAGGTGCCAATGACTGAGTCTTTCAAAGGCTGGCACAGCTAGATTTGAGTCCTGGCTCACCTCTGAGTCAGAAAAATGTTCCGGGGTGTACGTTTTCGAGTGTCAGAGTTCCCTTTGTTAGGCACAGTAGATCAGAAATGTCGAGGTGGGTCTTTTCATCCTAGTCAAAAGCTGGAAGGAGTATTGAAAAGCGCTGTTGTCAAAGAGGCAAAAGTGTAAGATAATCAGCATGATTGGAGAAGGGGGGAAATGTTGGGGGTGGCAGAAAATCGACATCGGTAGTGAGATAAGAATCTCCTGTCTTTATTCAGCCCTGAGGGGTCCATTGTTCAGAACTTGTGAATGGAAAACTCAGCAATCTCAGGTTCCAATTGTCAAAACTGTGTGTTATACTTTTGCCATGTATTGCCTGTAATCCTCGACCTGCCTTGCCATGGGCCGCTCTCATGTCATAACCATGTTTTATAATTTTCCCTTGTATTGTTCGTATTACTTGATCCACTTTCTTGTGGGTTGTATCCTGTCCTGTCTGAATATCAATGTGGCCTTTGATCCTGTCTGAGCCTTTGATCCATTGTTGACTGAGCAGCATAGGTGTGACTGTAGCTAGCCAGCCAAGGCGGTTTATGGAGGAGCCCCATGTTTGAAGCTGTGGGAACAACCATATTTCCGACCATCATGGAGACATTGCCAGTGCCGACATAGGTCCTGGCCATTTGATCAGGAAAACGCCTTTGTGCCAAAACTGTCAGGTGGAGAGTAGATAAGGGGGCTGTATCTATTTTAATTTATTTACTATTTGATTTGTATCCCACCCCCCACTTGTGTCCTGGTAGGATCTTCAGTCTCAGCAAGAGCCCCGTGATGATCAGTTCACTGTTCTTTCAATAAAGACATTTTCTTTCAACAGTTTCTGCTTAATGGCAATAATCGACAGAACCTCACACTAATCTCCCCTGGAAGCTTTTCTGTTTAACAACTGCCACATTTCGGTCAGAAATGGAATGGTATGAAAGAGTAAAATGTTCCCCCACCAGGGAAAAAATTGGCATTTGTGTTTGTTGCAAGTTAATTGTTCAGCTGAAGACCAACACAGCTACGCCTTGAAACATATTTGAGAGAATTAATCTGTCTCGTTCTGTGCAGCAAATAATATCCTCTGGTTCTTACTCCCAGAACACCTTCAGTTCTGTTTGTGCGGTAGATGATCTTGAATATGTACAGTAGGCTTTTTCAGATATACTAAGATCAGAGAGAGAGAGAGAGAGAAAGAGAGAGAGAGAGAGAGAGAGAGAGAGAGAGTGAGAGAATAAGTGTGCATAAGGGGAGCAGACTCATAAAAGCAAGCTATTATTGCAATTTACTGGAACATATTATAGAGTCATTAAAACACACATACAAATCCACACATAAAAGGCTCTGTCCACTGATTTGGAAACCATGAAAAGATCAGTCATGGGTGCTGCTATAGAAATAGTGGAAGGTGAGAGAAAGCAATTTGAAAAGAGGTGGAAAAGAGCAAGAGTCCAGTAGCACCTCAAAGACTAACAACATTTGTGGCAAAGGATGAGCTTTTATGAGTCATTTCTCATTGGCAATAGCAGGGAAGACCAAAAGATTCATTATCAGAATTGCAACTGACAATGAAGCTCAAGACAATGCATCCTCCTGGACTGAATTGAGACCTAGGTTTCCTGTCTCATTATCAATGCTGATTTCTCCATGCTGACTTTTAGTTTGTTTATAGCTCACCATTCGCATACCTGACAGCTTGTGGCAGGTAACAAACTACAGCCCCACAATAAAACCCTAGTAATACCCCAATAAAGCCCTTTAGCCCTTCCCAGTGGCAAATAGTACAAATATATGCATGAATACATGGATAGGTTAGAGTTGGAATGAGCATTGCAGCATGCCTGGACATCGAAGGGTCCTACATCACTCTAAGTGTGTATAGGTGATTTTTCTTAACTTGCAAACTAGCCTCTGACGCCCTCCTCTCTCAGTGTCTTCTCACTCCCTTCAAATGACTTTCTCCCGGGGGTCATCAAGCTTTCTCAGCCTCACCTCCTTCACAGGCTGTCTGTTGTGGGGAGAGAAAGAAAAGGCAAATGTAAGCCACTTTGAGACTCCTTCGGGTAGAGAAAAGTGGCATATAAGGACCAACTCTTCTTCTTTGAACCTGAATACACATAATGCCGGACAAGGTGGCCATTTGTGATATGAAAACTACCCCTCAGCCCCTCAGATTACACTACTGTCTCTCCCTTTGGCTGCAACCTGAATATGAACTTTAACTTGAATATATGTTAATTTTACCTATTCATTCATTCATTCATTCATTCATTCATTCATTCATTTGCATTGTACTTCTGGGTACATTTATTTCCTTTTATGACTGGGCAAAGTCTGCTATCTTAACCAAATATCCCAATAGGAGCTTCCACCATCTCTTCCTTCACACAATCATTTCCCCCATATGAAAAAGGTCACTGTATTCAGGTTTCCCAGCTAGGAAGATCGACGAATAGATCCTCATATACACCACAAAGAGGTAAATTAGCACGGGGAAATCTTCATGGGGTGATTTTTAAAATAAATAAAAAAGTAAATAAATGTACCATGCTGTTGTCATTTGGAAGTAAGCACTCTTGTGGCGTCCATTAAAAGGGGTCTGAGCTAATCTCAGTAAATAAACTTTACATCTTTGAAAAGATGTTCCTGCATTTTTATTTAATGTCTATACCTCCTTTTAATTGCAGTGTCCAAATGGAGGCAGTTAGAGTATTTTGGAAAATAAACTGCCAATGGACTTTAGGGAGCTCTTTCTCTCTTTCTTTATCTCCACAGGCTCCACGTTGAGCTTGGCTTTGGAAATTTCCTAGCCGAAAGACTGTTTATCATCTGCACAGACAACGGAGTAAGTGTGATGTAAGAGGCCGTTGTTACTTTTTATCCCTGAAGACAAATGCCATTCCCTAATTAGGAAATACCTAGCTTTATAAGGCATTCTAAAGAGAAAAAAAACCAAAAACTTGTTTGAAGGTTAAGGAGGATTGAGGATTTGCATTTTTACCTTGAATGGGAAAGGAGAAAATACAATTGGTAATAGGGGCGGGGGAGAGAGGACGAGAGAGAGACAGAGAGATAGAGAGAGACAGAGAGTGAGAGAGAGACAGAGAGAGAGAGAGATGGTTTTTATTTATATTGTTCTATGATCAGTGAAAAAGAGCCTCTTGTGGAACAGAACGGTAAGCAGGAGACATTCAGTCTGATGCTCTGCCCATGAGGCTGAGAGTTCAATCCCAGCAGCCGGCTCAAGGTTGACTCAGCCCTCCATCCTTCTGAGGTCGGTAAAATGAGTACCCTGCTTGCTGGGGGGTAAACGGTAATGACTGGGGAAGGCACTGGCAAACCACCCCGTATTGAGCCTGCCATGAAAACGCTAGAGGGCGTCACCCCAAGGATCAGACATGACCCAGTGGTTGCACAGGGGATATCTTTACCTTTATCTATGATAAGCCTTTCTCTGAATAACATTGGCTGAGAACAAACCCTGCATGAGGACTGCCTCAGATACTCTAGCTGATGGCTGTTGAGAACTCAAGGGCATCCGGTGAAGCTGATGGGAAGTAGGTTCAGGGCGGACAAAAGGAAACACTGCTTTACTTAGTGTGATTAAAATGGGGGATTTGCTTACAGAAGATGTAGTGATGGCCACAGGCATAGTCAGCTCTCAAAGGGGATTCAATAGATTCATGGAGGATCAGTCTATCAGTGGCTACTGGCCATGTGGACTGAGAAGAACTTTCACGTTCAGAGGCAGTCAGTCTCTTCATCCCAGAGCCAGGAGGCAACATCAGGGGAAGGCCTCAGCCTCTATGCCCCGTTCTTTGCCCTCCAGAGGAACTGGTTGGCCACTGTGTGAGGTTTCTGGATTAGGAGGACTATTGATCTTTTTATGTCCTTTTGAAGGCCTCGTCCTCTATATCCTGTTGTTGGCCCTTCAGAGGAATTGGTTAGCCACTGTGTGAAACCGGTTGCTGGACTAGGAGACTGGAAAACTGGAAACCAACTACTTGAGCCCCAAATGAAGCCGGCAGAAGTGCCTGTCACTGAAATCTGGCTGCCCAAGCCCTCGATGGGGAGGGAGCAACTAGCTTTAACTGCAAACAGGCAGTCTGAGACTTAGAAGGGATGGGTGTTCATTTGGGGGAGGCGGAAGCTTGTTTTTGTTTTCTTCTTTTCTCCACTCCATTGTACGGCAGGACCATGGGTGCTCAGGGTAGCATGGGGCTTGGGGTATCTGCCGTTGGTAAGAGTGACGTGGGCATACATTTCAGTAACTGCATAGGATCGCACAGCCAAAGTCTGGGAATAACCACTGTAAGAAATGGCTACTGGCCTCTTTTTTCCGCTTTTATTGTTTTGAGCAGTACATGTGTTCTGATTTTATTTTGGTCATGCAAAAGTTTCTTATTTGATAGGAAAGAGGAAGCCACAGATAATTCTCTTTGCTCTCACGGATCATTGTTGGACAGCAGCAGAACCCCATTCAAGCAGCAACATCTGGAAAAGTAAACACAAACCTTCCTGGGACAAATTAGGATGGTGATAATGACAGAAACAATAAAACAAAACATATTAGAGCAGACCTGTTGGGGTCTTGTGTCACTGAGCATTACCTTCACTTCCTAGATAATGCCTGGCTAATGGTATCCTCTTCCACATATCAGTGATTTTTAAGAAGTGCACATGAAACTCAATATCCTCCCCGGCCATCTGGCTGCCAAAATCTCAGCTAATAACAGCGGTGGAATCTGAGCCATGACAAGTCTCCATATCAAATCTGGTGGGACCCAAACTACAACCTTCTCCAATAAAGCATGCTGCTGTCCAGATCTATTACAGTCACTGAAAGCACTGCATCAAATAACCTCTTTAGCGACCATCAGACAAAGGCTGCCTTAAGTGGACGGAGACAGATTTCTGAAATACGACCAAAGCATATCTATCATATTAGTAGGGGAAAAAAAGATCAGTTCTATACCCTAAGTACTTAGAACTAAGTGGTCAGCCTAGAAACAGACTAAAATTCATATTTAGCTTATTGCTTTTGTCCGAGTGGCTAAGATTACTGTACAATATCGTCATAGATTGGCCAAGGGTAGGTCGTTTGCAGATGCCAAATTATACTCTCATGAGGGCCACTGGATGCAAAATCATCTGCATTACTCCACCTATAGGGATTTGCATAATTGGTACAGAAGAAGAATAAGAGTTGGTTCTTATATGCTGCTTTTCTCTACCCGAAGGAGTCTCAAAGCGGCTTACATTCACCTTCCCTTTCCTCTCTCCACAACAAATACCCTATGAGGGAGGTGGGGCTGAGAGAGCCCTGATATTACTGAAGGAGAAGAGTTGGTTCTTATATGCCACTTTTCTCTACCCAAAGGAGTCTCAAAGTGGCTTACAGTCTCTTTTCCTTTCCTCTCCCCACAACAGACACCCTGTGAGGTGGGTGAGGCTGAGAGAGCTTTGCTATTACCGCTCGGTCAGAACAGCATTATCAGTGCTGTGGCGAGCCCAAGGCCATCCAGCTGGTTGCATGTGGGGGAGCACGGAATCAAACCCAGTTTGCCAGATTAGAAATCCGCACTCCTAAGCACTACACCAAGCTGGCACAGGAGGCAGAAACAACCTCAAAAATATCAGGAAGAGAAGTTATACAAGTCTAACTTTTCAAAATTTCAGGTAGAAACTCTGTTTAATAGAATGCCTGTTAATCTGTCCTGTCAATCCCATAGCACATTTTGTGGGAAAGTGCCTACTAGCGTGTTCTCTGTGTGGGTGTGCACACATACAAATCATTACTTCTACGTTATCTTAAATTTCAAAAAGCTTCCTGCCTGTACCTCAGCCTTTTCCTGTTAATAATTTTCTCCCAGAAATCTAAGAGATAAAGTCATATGTCTAGACTCATCCTACTTGTAAAAATAACCCAATCATTTACTTTTTTAATGAACAATTATTTAAAATTCAAACATGCATACTGAAATTCATTCATTCATATAAAAAAGAGACGTATAACCAATGCCCAAAGTCCAAGAAAAATGCCCCCCAAATCCATTTATGAACCATGCACCAAATCCCTGTTGTAACAAAATATATTTTCATCAAGAATATAAAAAAGGAAACTCTTTCAACAACAATAACCAACCCTCCATGATGACGACTCCTCAAAAACCCACACTTTGTTTATGACCTCCTTCCCTCCCTCCCTCCCTCCCTCCCTCCCTCTACAATAGCAATCCCCAACCTGTGGGCTGCAGACCACATGTGGTCCTTCTACTAATTGGAGGTGGGCCCTGAAGGACACCTTCCCCCCCCTCCCCGGACCTTTACTTCATCCCCCCCCAGCCCTTTACAACACACTTCATTGTTGTGGCGTGTCTGTATCTTATTTTGAAGGGATGTTTAAACATTACCATAGCGATCAGAAAGCGCTAGGGCAGTGGTTGAGAGTAGAGGAGTAAACTCTCCCCCCCATCGGGCCTCAATAAAAGGCGTTGAGTGGTCCCTGATGAGTGGTCCCAGGCATTGAGTAGTCCCCCGATGATAAAAATGTTGGGGACCACTGCTCTACAACATCCTGGTCCAGAACTTCATCAATAATGATCTTCCCAAGTAAACCCTTCATTTACATGATGGAACCCCAACCATACATGATGGAAAACGTAAGCAATAGTGGGGCTTGTACACTATTGATTGTGTGGAAGAAACCACTAATGTTCTGCTAAGAGGACTACCTGAGAGTAAATCAGCTTGAATAATCTAATAAAAACAAAACACATACTTAGCATGAAATAGACCAGTAAGAAGATACCAACCGCACTCCATAAAAAAAGGAAATTTTGGCTCATGGCACATGTCTGGTTTTCCTATTGGTATTCAGAACATGTACGCCATGATTCCTAACATAATAATCAGAGGGGGGAAAGGTGCAGAGGGCATGCGGAGCATTCAAAGTAAAGTCCTATCAATGACTTCAGTGAAAATCAAAAGTAAGCAGTGCATGCATAATAGGGCAGTTACTTAGATCTTTTGTGTCTCCTCCTGAGAATAAAAGTGCATTGTAGAGGGCAGGGGGGGGGATGATCTGTTCAAGTCTATGGCATATAGGGGGAAATGGGGAAACCTCTTGAGCTCAAGCAGCCTTTCTAATCAATTTATCACCAGTAATGAGAGGTAAGTTCTAGACATGGGAAGCCCCCAGTTCTCAGTTACAGCTTCAAGTATTGTGCTCTTAGTACAACTGAGCCAAATTTGCTCCCCTTACGCTTTCTGTTATGCTTCATTAAACTGGGTCAACATTCACCAAGGTTGCAAGGAAGGAACTCTTTAGCCACTATTGCCTAAGCAAGTGAGCAGCAAACAGCCTCTGGAATTATTCTGCAAGACTGAACAGTGAAACTGCTATAGAGGGTGCATCAACCTGTCCGTAAGGTCAATAAGCAACATACACTTTCTTTTCTCTTAAGTACGCTCCCTGATTGACTAGGCACAGCCTTGCTTATTATGTCATTCCCGATGGTCTAGATTCATGCAGTGAAAGAGAAGATAAAATGACACATGAATGGCAAATATTTTCTTTCTTCTCTTTCTAAGAACCAGTATGGGGTAATGGTTAGAGTCTGAGGCAAGGATCTAGAAGACCCATGTTCCAATTCCTGCTCTGTCATGAAAGTTTTGTTGGATGACCTTGAGAAGGTCACACACTCCCAGCCTAATCTATCACATAAGGTTCTTGGGAGGATAAAATGGAAATGATGACAATAATGTAAGCTACTTTGGATCCCCTTTAGCAATGATTTTCAAGCTGGCAATGGCAAATAACAGTTTATTCTACAGTATAACAATTTCTCAAACTTTCCAAGTCATCAAAACGAACTCCTAGGTAGTTTTCGTTTTCAGTATCTTCATCACTGATATTTTATACTCTTAATATTTTATCAGTAAATCCTCTTTAAATGAATTATCAATGATGAACATGTATCAGAATATAAACTTAATCCCATAGGGTCGCCACTGGAAGAGCATTTACACGTTGTGATCTTAATACCTGTAGACCTCTGTATATTGTATACTATAGAAGCATTTGGAGAGTGGACTACTAACATAGGATTAAGTTTTTATTCTTCTGATACATGTTCATCATTTTGAAGGTACCGAAAATGAAAAATACCTAGGAGTTCGTTTTGATGATTTGGAAAGTTTGAAAAATTGTTTTATGGTGGAATGAACTGTTATTTGCCATTGCCAGCTTGAAAATCATTTATTTTGCTTGTATCATAGCTGGTGGGACTTCACCTGTAGGATCCCCATTAGGGCTGCCAGCCTCCAGGTGGCAACTGAGGATCTCTCACTATTGCAGTAGAGCTCCAGGTGGCCAAAGATTAGTTCCCCTAGAGCAAGGACTCCCAGTCAGGGGTCTGTGGGAACTATGGAGGGGTCCACAGCCTTTCCCCTCCTGCTCTACCACAAAATAGGGAACTGGCCCCTCCCATTGCTCCCCCTCCCAAGCATCAGTGAGTTCTCTCATGGCTTCTGCTCCTGGGAGGGGCCAGAGTCTGGAGGCATACTCCCATCTTAAACGGTCCCCTCTCTCTCCCCTCTCGGCCTTTCTCGCACTTGCCTGTTCGCATGGATGGTGATGTCACTTCTGTGGATGTCATTTTGGGGGAGGCATAACCAGCTGACAGTTCCTGGAGCTCCTTGAAGCCTGAAAATTTATTTCAGGGGCTCCTCCATTTGTTGGATGACCTTGAGAAGATCCTCCATTGTTGAAAGGTCAAAAAAAAGGCTGCCCTAGAGAAGATGGCTGCTTTGGAGGGTGGATTGTATAGCTTTCTTCCACACTTAGGTCTCTCTCCTCCCCAAGCCACTCCATTCCCAAGTTATTTCCCACCTGGCCTTTCCCTTATTGTACAGAGTGGCAGGGTCTAAATGGAGTGTCTTTGGAACAGAAACCCCTCTCCCAAGTTAATGTACTTTCTCTGGTGTCCCATCCCTTTTCCAGTTATTCGCTTTACCTTCTTCCCTACCCAGAATCTCTAGCAGAGGGATTATCTGGAGTGCCTTCTGATAAGCCCCTTCCCTCTGCGAAGATGCTCGCAGTACAGCTCCACAGTCGGCACAATCAATCACTGACGGGATGGGCCGGCTCGGTCCTGTGCCTCAGTCCCAGGGCCAGACACCATGCTAATGAAATAAACAATGAGAAACAGAGGCAGGTAAAGTGGACTGAAATTGGTTTCTTCGGTCTGTAATCAGAGCTGACCGGGCAAAAATGAGTTCCGAGGAGAGGCGTCTAGTCCACAGCTTAATCCCAGATGTGCTGAAGACCTAATACTGCCTTATTGCACATGATGGGCGACATCCCCTTTCGATTGGTGCTGACAGAATGAAACCGATCACGGCAAGGAGCAGCTGATATCCAGGCCAAGCAAGACTGTAGAGGAAAAGCGCTTCCTTTTTTCTTTCTTTTTTTCCAGATTAAAAGCTATCGCAGTAGCTGTCTTGTTCCCTCAGGCTATTTCTGTCCTTTTCCCTCCATTTGGGGGAAATTCAGAGAAGCTTCCTTTTTTTTAATGGGCAATTTCCTTTAGAGGAGAGATTATTTTGCCGAAAACACCAAGCATTTTAGCTTTTACACAAAACAGCCGCGAAGAGGCGGGTCTGGGTTTGGGGACCAGATGCTTTTATGTGGAGATAGAAATCCAATTTAATTCAGCATCACAAGTCGAAGAAGAATGCTCATCTGATAACTGCCTCAAATCTACAGTTAGCTAGGCCCAAATTGCTTGCTGGGTTGTTATTGTGGAGACAACAGGCTAAGGAAAGTCATGCCACAAGGCATTAGGTTGACACAATTCCAGACAAGAAGAAGAAGAAGAAGAGTTGGTTCTTATATGCCGCTTTTCCCTACCCGAAGGAGGCTCAAAGCGGCTTACAGTCGCCTTCCCATTCCTCCCCCCACAACAGACACCCTGTGGGGTGGGTGAGGCTGAGAGAGCCCTGATATTACTGCCCGGTCAGAACAGCTTTATCAGTGCCGTGGCGAGCCCAAGGTCACCCAGCTGGCTGCATATGGAGGAGCGCAGAATCGAACCTGGCATGCCAGATTAGAAGTCCGCACTCCTAACCACTACACCAAACTGGCTCTTTGACCTAGGGCAGAGTTGGAGACAAGGTTTCCATTTTCCTTGCCCCACCTGGCTTCTTTATTCTAGCACAGCCTTCCTCGATTTTTTTTTTACCATTGAGAAACCACAGATGTGTCCCAATCATGCATAATATAGTTGGGAAACATAGCCCCTCCCCTTCTCACCCCCTCCAGGCCCCCCATTGGCCGTTTTGGGAGGAGTGAGTGGGTCAACACGACCATATATGGTCATATCACTCAATAAATGTTTAACAATTAAAAAATAATAATTAACTTTGACCTATTTAGGAAATCCTTCCAGGGTTGTCAGGCAACACCCAGGGTTTCACAAAACCTGGCTGAGAAAGCCTGCTCTAGGAAGAACAAGAGGCAGGTTGGGGAGTAACATGATGTCACTTCAGGAAGTGCCTTCACGGCACTCCAGGGATTAAAAAATCCCCCACCGCGAAGGAAATGGTTTGCTTTTTCTTTAGTTGCCAATTTGTGAATGGGGGGAAAGGCTTTCTCTACTATGTTTCAGGACGTGCATGGTTATTCTTCAAGAGAACCTCTTTCTCATCCATAGGCACACATGGAAAGGCTGATGGCCCAGTGCTTGTGGATGTACAGCACCCTGTCCTTGATCATCTGGAACAGTCAATTGACAAGTAAACCCACGGTAAGTGTTTCTTGGAGTAATCACAGTTTCCAGGGCAACCAAGAGTTGTGCTGCTGCTTGATGGAATCTCACAAGCAAGGAGACAAGATTTTGTGGGGTTGCTAGGGAAACAGTGACATTGTCCCTTGATAGAGGTGGCCTAAACGTCATGGGAGAAGCCTACAGAGCAGAGGACACCTTTAGCTTTTGGAAATGCTGGCTGAAGAGGAATCATCTGCTAATCAAAACTGATGGTTAGGGCTTACTGGTTGGACTGAAGAAGAGGGCAGTGAATCACTCTTGTTTTCTCAAGTCCTGTGGGCATAGAGTTGTTTTTTTTTTTTAAGTCACATATGAGGATCAGTTTTCTTGGGCAGAACCTTCAGCTATTCTTGCTGAGATCCCCTTTGTTCAAATGTTGTGTCATTATTGGGGGGAGACCCACCAGGCAAATGATGCATTTGGTCAACAATCCTGCACACGCCATTAAAGTAGCGGCTCCCAAAATGGATGGCACACCACCTGGGGGGCAGTGAAAGGGGAGTGAGGAATTTGGGGGCAGTAGGGGGGCAGAAGCCTGACTCTTCCTGCTGCAGCTGCTTTTTCCTAGCGAAAGTTATCCCAAGATGACTTGCCATTCCCTCCCTCTGGGTAGTAGTGACCCTGGACTTCCTTGGTGGTCTTCCATCCCAATGCTGACCAGGGCCAAGCCTGATTGGCTTCCAGAAGACAATGACAGCTTCAGCAGGTGGGTTGGATGAGATCATATTCCTGCTGAGCTCCTTCCCCACCTCACTCTGTCCTTCCCAGACTCCACCTCAAATCTCCATGAACTTCTTAACCCAAGGCTGGCAACCCTTCTCCAAAAATGTCTATCTTTGGGAGGCTGAAAAAGCTTTCTCCTATTTGCTCATGGCCGTGGGATTTTCCATTGCTTGATTCTCTCTGTTTCCCCATCTGTTCCCCATCTGTTTCCCACCAAAGAGAACACATGTTTTGTATGCATAAAATGACAGATGCAACTTGCAGTCCCAGCATTTAAAAGATCTCTGGTAGAAAGGGGCAGAAATAATCCCTGGCTGGAGAGTTTCTGCCAATAAGAACATCAGAAAAGTCATGTTGGATCAAGCCAATGGCCCTTCCAGTGCAACACTCCATGTCACAGAGTGGCCAAAATCCAGGTGCCATCAGGAGGTCCACTAGTGGGGCCAGAACTCCAGAAGCCCTTCCACATCCCCCGGGAGCACAAAAAAAATACCCCCCAAACAGTGTCCCATCTATACCATGTGGCCAAAAGACACTGATGGTCCTCTACTCCAGGGGTAGTCAACCTGTGGTCCTCCAGATGTTCATGGACTACAATTCCCATGAGCCCCTGCCAGCATTTGCTCTACTCCATCTGAGAAGGCCCCAGTGGACTAGATAGATTGTTGGTCTGAGTCTGCATAAGGCAGTTTCATGAGTTCACACAACCCTTGCCAAATTGTTCATGCACTATTTTCAATAAAATGACCCCACTCAATGTCAGTGGGAAATGCTGTGCTGTCCCTGACGATTTTGCTTACAGCCTGCTGAGAAATGCTGCTCTCTGGATAACTTAGGAATCATCTTCTCACCATAGCTATTAATAGCAATGCAATCATTCATCTAAAAAAGAGCGAGAGATTCGAGCCTACTCAGTTATCACCTGTGACTCTGCCCGCTTTTGACTACATCCCCTCCCATGATCTGCAAAGGAAAACACATTTGGTGGTTTCTTAGAAAATACATTCACAGAGACAGTCCTCTTAATCATTATATTTTATAGTCTAAATCGGGCTTCAGTTTTATTCTCTCCCCCATGCTGTAGCAATTTATACGTCTTCTTTTTTTTGCTCAGCCTCCATACTTGTAATTAGAAAATGACTTATGAAATTGCACCACAAACATCACGCCCACTCACTCTTACAACCAACACAAGGGGTGAAATTATAATAGCACAGTATCAAAACAGTAAGATTCCTTTAACAAAGATTCCCAGTCTCCTCTAATAGATAGTTACAACTCCCGGTCATATTTTAGTTCTGAAACGTGCCTAGGATGCTATTAAATTAAGTCCTCAGTTCTACCTTCTCCCCACCATACAAAGTAATGTTTAACTCATTCAAAATGAGCATCACCATTTTTTTCCTGTACCTGGTCAAGAAGGGAGGGTGAAAGCCACCAACAAAGTAGAACTGGGCATAGAGTGTTTCCTTTCTAGATGTGAAAATCCTGCTAAACATTTTACTTACCTGTGGTTCTATCAGGCGGCCTGCCAGGCTGTGTTTTCCATGGGACAAAGTGTCCTCAAGGGAGAAACTGTCTCCTAATGTAGTTTACCAATGGATCTCACAATTTGGTTTACAAATCAAATATGTGATGCGTAATTCTCTTCCCCAGAGCTTCTGCTTTCCCCAGAAAGGCAAGAATAATGGTGCCACAGAATTCAAGAGGGATTTGCGGAAATGTCTCTGGTTTGGCAGTAGTGCCTATCCTTGACATGTAGAAGATCCCAGGTTCAATCCCCTGGCAACCCCAGATCAAATGGAAGCTGATGTCCATTCTCTGTATGAGACACTACAGAGTAGACATTTCTGTACTAGATGGGCCAAAGGAAGAGAGAGTTACCTCAATGTTTATGCACCATTTTCAGACCCTTCTTCATGTGTGGACTCTGGTAGGGAAGGCCATGAGACACAGAACATTGCAGGAATAACACCTCCTGCACATTTGCTCCAGGGGTCTTGAATGCTTGTTTTCAGCCTCAAGTCATCTTGAGGACAATCAAGGCATACTTTCTTGCTGTGAGCAAAATTAAGAGTTCATCCTTTAAGATTTTATTATTATTATTGTTGTTGTTGTTGTTGTATTTATACACCGCCTCCCCCCAAAGGCTCAAGGCGGCTTATATAACCCCATCCCCTAAAAACCATAAAATAACAATAAGTTCCAGTAAATTTACAATAGCTGGTAACCAATTGGTCACAGTGGGTTAGGGCACAATGGGTTAGTGCGCTTGCGTGTGTGTGTGTGTGTGTGTGTGTGTCCATCTATCCATCTATCCATCTATCCATCTATCCATCCATCCATCCATCCATCCATCCATCCATCCAACCATCCATTTATTATTTCTATGATTGCCCCTCCCATCAAGCTGGTTTGGGGTGGTTAACAACATAATGATTAAAACAGAAGGCCGGGCCGCGGTTCCCTCTCCCCGCCCTCCCGCAGTAAAAAACTTCCCAGGCCGCAAGCTTGTGGCCCGGGAAGCTTCTTGCTGCGGGGGGGGGGAGGGAATCGGGGTGTCCAGGAGGGGTTGCCGGAGGGATGGGGCCTTTGCCGGGAGCCCAGCCCAAGGGGGCTGCTGCCTTGCCTGCCTCCGGGCTCCTTTGTCCTCCGCCTCTCGCCTCGGCCCCGCCGCCGCCGCTCCACGCTCGGCTCCCGGTGCAGCCCAGCCATGTCGGGGCTGCTGGGCAAGCTGTTCGCGATGGGCCCGGGTGGGAAGGGTGCCGGGAAGGGGCCTTCTCTGCAGGAGGCCATCCAGTGGCTCCAGGTGCACGTGCGCGAAAGTGCCGTGACGCGCGGGCAGGGAAGTTGCCCTGCCGGTCCCCAGCCGAAAAAAGGTTGGGGACCACTGGATTAAAACATAAGAATTAAAATAAAAATAACAAGAGAAGAACAACATAATTAGTTTGAAGCAATACAATACAATTAAAACACATCTCTCCGTTCCATTCCTGCTTACATGTGTGAAAAAAAATTGTCTGTGAAAATACTCCACTTATTCCAGGAGAGTCCATTGCAGGAAGGGGGGCAGCTTCCATGATGTTACTTGTGATTGGCCCCAACCAAATGTCTGGTGGAAGAGTTGCAACTTGCAGGCTGAGCCAGCTCTTGAAGGGTCTGCAGCTCTTCCGGGAGCCTGCTTGGGAGTGGCGGGTAACAAATAAATTATTATTATTATTATTATTATTATTATTATTATTATTATTATTATTATTATTATTATTATTATTATTATTATTATTATTATTATTATTATTATTATTACACTGGGTGGGGCCAGAACCAAAAAAGTCCTGGCCTGGTTGAGGCCAAACGTACCTCTCGAGGGTCAGGGATCGCCAGCCTGTTCGAATTGGCCAAGCACAATGCATTTCAGGGGGCATAGTCAGTCTGGCCTCTAAAGTACATGGGGTTCAGGCCACGAATGACCTTGTAGGGTAAAGCCAGAACATTGATCCTGATCAGGAATTCAGCTAGAAGCCAATGTAGCTGCTTGAGGGCAGGGCTAATGTGGACTCACCATAGTGTTCTCTGAAATTTTGCATGAGCCCCTGCACCCCCAATCTTGCACAGACAAAAGTCTACTTGTTGTAAATAGACTGGCAATGGATCTAATTTTTTTTGTTATTTTACCCCCCAAAACAACAACAACAAACAAACAAACAAACAACCCTAATATTGGGTTGGATCGAGCCATCTTTTTTTTTTTTTGCTTAATTCTCCTCTTTGCTACTGCTCTTGTCTCATATGGCTTTTTGCCTATGTTGGACCCATGATCTTGAGCAGAGCCTCTTTGGGGCATAGTCAGATGAGACTCCCTCCTTCCCTTTCCACCAATGGAAAAGTTGGTTGGATCCCATTCACATCCTGGAAAATAAATTGTTTCCTAAGAATCCAGGATTACTTTCCACTGGGTTTTTCAAACCTCCAGCTGATGGCTGAAGATCTCCTGGGATTACAGCTGTGGCTCTCCAGACCAAACTGTAGCTCTCCAGATTACAATTCCAGTGCTGGCAGATGCTCATGGGAAATGTAGCCCATGGACAGCTGGAGAGCCACAGTTTGGCCACCCCTGCTCTATGGCCTTGGACTCTGTTGAAATCTTTCCCCTCTTCAAATCCTCAATCTCCTCCATCCCTGCCCCTGCCCCTCCCCCTCCCCAAATCTCTAGGTATTTCTCTACCTGATAGGGGAAAGATTTCAACACAGTTACTATCAATGAAAATCCACTTTACATATATTAATAGAACCCATTCCCAAGCCACTGAAAATGATTTCCCAGACATCAGAAGGTCTAGCAGAATTCAGGCTAAATGTTGAAATCCTGCATAATTACATTGAAGATAAAAGTTGGCTCCACCAACATCAGATTAACATTCCTTTCCCTTCTGTCTAAAAGAGCCATCTCAGGATTTTTTTTTTTTAAAAACAAGACTGTGGGATGAAATATTAAGAAATGAATAAGGCAATCAATAAACTATTAGCCTTCCTCAGGAGTGAGAATACAAATCATCTGACCTGTGTGAAGTGTAACTTAAACTCAAAGCCCTGCGATAATTAATATTATTTTCTGGTAATCTATTGCTGGGTTTGATCCAGCCAGCTTTTTTTCCCCCCAGTCCTGCCCAATCCCTCCAGCCTCTGTCCCACATGGCTTTGGTTCATGATGCTCCTCATAATTTTCAGCATAAACTTTGTTGGTGGCCAAAGAGAACTCCAATTTATCTGGGTCTAGTAGTTAAGAGTACAGACATCTAACCTGGAAAGCCAGGTTTGATTCCCCGCTCCCCCACATGACCCTGAGCTCGCCACGGCACTGATAAAGCTGTTCTGACCGAGCAGTGAAATCAGGGCTCTCTCAGCCTCACCCACCTCACAGGGTGTCTGTTGTGGGGAGAGGAAAGGGAAGGCGACTGTAAGCCGCTTTGAGACTCCTTCGGGTAGAGAAAAGCGGCATAGAAAAACCAACTCTCTTCTTCTTCTTCTTCTTCACTAGCAGAAAACCTAGTGGAACCCAACTAGTTTTATGCACCTCTTTCTGTTGAGTGTTGGCAAAAAAAACACCATGAAACCAAGTTTCTAGTTTCCCACAACAGTGGAATTCATAGATGTGATGCTGTTTTTGCACCACTTGTGGTAGGCAAAAAGAGTTTTTCCTGGCCAGTGTTCTAGGGCAGGGGTAGTCAACCTGTGGTCCTCCAGATGTCCATGGACAACAATTCCCATGAGCCCCTACCAGTGTTTGCTGGCAGGGGCTCATGGGAATTGTAGTCCGTGAACATCTGGAGGACCACAGGTTGATTACCCCTGTTCTAGGGAATCTTGAGGTTGAGAACTCCCCAGGGATTCTTCAGTATTTTCCAGAAGTTTGGATGGCTGCTGACATCACTAGACATCACTGGAGTCCACTTCCCCTGTTGCTCATAGTCTCTTTCTCCACAATTGGAAAATGGCAAATGATTGATTGATTGATTGATTGGCTGACTCCTGCATCACACTTCTGTGCCCACTTCTCTACAATGGCATGCCACCAGTACCTTATAGTCTGAAAAGTATTTCAGGCGTTCCTCCATGGTCCAAAGAATGAAAAAGGCTGCACTAAGCTTATGAAACCAGAAGCCCAAGGTTCTAGTCCTCCCTATTCCCCACACCAGGGTATTAAAAGCAGGGGTGAAAATGGAATTGTAGCAGAGTAACCTGTTTTTCACAGGAATTCTTAAAGTAGCCAGGGCTGTTTTCACTGAGGATAATCCTGGCTTTTCAGCTGGGGACTGCTTTCCTGATAAACACATCTCAGTGTTCAGTACAAATCTAATGAAGCCATTTGTCATTTGACAAGTTCGCCGCTCAGCGCGGCCGCGGCGTTCTTTCTTCCTTTCAACTCCCTGAGCCACAAACTCCAACCATGGTTATTTTCTTCATCTGCACTATCGAGCTCTCAATCAGAGAGAAAGCTGCGAGAAGACAGGGAAGAGAATTGAAAGATTCCCAAAAATGGCAAAAAGAAGGAAAGAAGAAAGACCCACTGAGCTCACACATCTCCCAGGATCGGTAGAAAGAGCAGAGAGATACAGAACCACACACACAAACCAAGAGTCAGATCATTTTCTTTCTCACTCATCTGGCGTCGTTTATGATCTGCGGCTTGGTTCGACATGGTCTCCAGGAGACTGGAGCATGTGGCATTTCCATGAATATAAATGTGTAGCTTCAAGGTTCCTGCATTCCGCGACGTTTCTTTGGACCCCGTCCATCAGAAAGAAATGTCACCTTCTGGACCCGGCAACCTCCAGGGGCTCATTAGTGATACTGGCTTTCTGATGTGGATCTCATTTGCATCTTCAATTTGGGTTGCTCGTTTCTTGACAAGCAGACCCTGTCCAGCAAGAGGTCAGTCTATAGTGGATGGGGAAAAAAAGAGGCTCCTTCTCCATTGTCCCAGATTTTCGGCCCTATCAAAATGTCATCAGGAAGCACAAAGGAGTGGAGAGGGGGAAAGAGATTTTACGTGTTGCTGAGTTCTGCTCCCTTTCCCGTTCTGTTGGCTGCAATGTTGCATAATGAGATTCTAGCAAGGGTGGTAGGGACCAACCAAAGCCTTTCATATGATGCCGACTCATGACTTGAAGGCTGTAGTCATTTTCATGGTTGGAGTGAACAAATGGGCATGCCTCAACATGGGAGTTCCAATGCAACATACATATCTAGGCGATTCAAAGGTGGTTCATACATTTGGATAATATGGAACAGCTTGCTCTACAAATTCCTTAACTAGAATGGCCGGTTCTGTTGGGGTTTTTTAGACCATTGTGGATGAGACCGTGTAGAAATTGAACAACATGCTCTATAGCAGAGATAGTCAACGTGTGGTCCTCCAGATGTTCATAGACTACAATTCCCATGAGCCCCTGCCAGCGTTTGCTGGCAGGGGCTCCTGGGAATTGTGGTCCATGAACATCTGGAGGACCACATGTTGACTAAAGGTAAAGGTAAAGGTATCCCCTGTGCAAGCACCGAGTCATGTCTGACCCTTGGGGTGACGCCCTCTAGCGTTTTCATGGCAGACTCAATACGGGGTGGTTTGCCAGTGCCTTCCCCAGTCATTACCGTTTACCCCCCAGCAAGCTGGGTACTCATTTTACCGACCTCGGAAGGATGGAAGGCTGAGTCAACCTTGAGCCGGCTGCTGGGATTGAACTCCCAACCTCATGGTCAAAGCTTTCAGGCGGCTGCCTTACCACTGCCTTACCACAAGAGGCTCTTACATGTTGACTACCCCTGCTCTATAGGAGATATCCTCTAATTCTATGATTGGCACAATCAGAATCCTAATTTCAGCACTAAGATATAATAATGGGAGACGACATCACTTAGTGTATAAGCATTATCTCCTTGAATGGGATCTCTCTCTCTCTCTCTCTCTCTCTCTCTCTCTCTCTCTCTCTCTTCTGTAGAAACAGCACCTTCCCACTGACACGTGAGGCCAAATTTCTCTGGCCACCTGTGATAGGGAAAGTTCTTTTTAGATTCAGCTTCTCTCGCTCCTTTTGACTGCAGCCTGAATGGAAACTGAATCTACTGGAATGCAAGTTTTTACTTTTTGTAATATATTTGGGAGATATCACTCTTCTATAATAAACAGATAATCCAGGGGATTTCTGCACCTGCTAAATGTAGTGAAATGCTTATCTTACATAGTTGTTATATTCTGGCCCCTCCATATGATGTCACCCATGTCCAGCATCTGAACAGTAATTGGCCAGCTACAACCTCCATTTTAAAGCGCTAGTTGGGAGATCACATAAAGTGGATTCCCTAACCTATTTACCGTGAGCTAAGGGAGAGCAACCAGCAGACAACCAGCAGAGGGAAGGTATAGAGGCTCAAATGTGCTAAAGGCACCTGCCTTGTCCTGCCCTCACATCCGCATCCCTCTCCCTTGTTCCTGGGTATGGGAATGTCTTTTAAAAAATAGCTAACATCCTGGAGCAATGAATACATGGACAAACATGCAGGCAATGCCAGAAATATTTTCCCCCAAAGTTGTAACACAAAGCATACCCCTCTAAAGTCCTCCTCCCCCCAAAATCAGGAATGAGATTAAATTTTTCAAGTATCAAGACTCGTGATTCCATAAGGAGTGTCATTCAAAAAGCACTATGCATCTATGATTAGATGCATTTATAATTAGATGCATAGGTGTTTAAACAGAGAGATATGAATTTTTAAAAAATTAACGGGCATAACAAGACCTTTAAAACATGGAGAAAGGGGATTGGTTACCTGGATTGATTGAGAGGTAGAAAAGAGTCGCGTGTAAACCACGTTGCTCTCTTCTGCCATTTTCAGCAGCCATTGTAGAGGGTGAGACGTGTGAAAAGGTGGCAGACAAGATCAAGACAGCAAAAAGGTGAGGAGGGGACGGGTGGCTCAAAAATATTTAGCGCTATGCCATTCAACTGGCATAACACTCTTTGTACCAATGTGTGGAAATGCCCCAATATTGATGCCACCTGTGGTTGCCCAAAACAGCCCAGATTAATGTGATCTCTGAGGAACTTGGGAACTAATTAAAGTTGGTATTTGGATTGGAAACTACCAAGGAAGTTTGAAATTTCTAGGCAGAGGAAAGCAATGGCAAATGTCCTCAGCTCATCTTGCTTTGTAAAACCCATCTGGTGGAACTTCATGGGATCACCATGAGTCCGCTGTGAGTCGACAGTATATATTACTTCATGTGATGCCTACAAATGATGACAATGATGATGTTCATAGACATGTGACCACAAATATGGAATGTAGTTGATGGACAGATGGAGTTCTGGATTCCCTTACTGGTTGCCTTGGTTCCATCATTATTCCCTTTAGATTTTGCTTCTCTTCTCTTTGCAGTCTGCTTCATCTTACTCCTGAGGTTGTATAAATCAGTCAGTTGTGGCCATGTGGCCCCCTGGGGGGAACCATAGTGCATTTGAAGGGGGCCACAGACTGAAAAATGTGAGAAGGAGAGCCCAAAGGGCTTTTGCCCACTTCCTCTTTCTTCAGGAAGAAGAGCTGTGTGTGTGCTTTGCAAAAGCAAGAAGGAGACTCCATTGGGCTCAGCTCTCTCCATCTGCTGATATGCGGGCATGTAGTCTGCTTGCAGCCCAGCCAAAAGGCTTGCAATTTATTTCTTTTGTAACTATTCTTTAAGCTTTTGTACTCTGCTTCAGTAAAGAGATGGATGCAAATTAATATGATATATATTGTAAATAGTCTAGTTTCGTTTACTCTCTTTATAACCTCAACACGCTGTGAGTCTGGATCTGTGCCTCATCCACAAAGCTAACAAATAACTGTATACTTTCAAAACGTGTTCCTTTGCAGCTCTGTTTCTGTGCAGGGACTCAGGACCAAGCCAAATCTGAAATTCCCATCACAGTCACACAATGAAGCTATAGTAGTAGCTGCTGCCAAAACAACATTTAAAAAATATCAGAAGTCTTGCTGGGGGAAAAAAACCCTCTGACACCACCCACTTCCTAAAAAATGCTCAGTGAACATGATAAAAGGTGTCAGCAGGCGTCATGGTGTCCACTGACAGCATGTTAGGGAGACCTGAACTACTGTGACTGACAGCTGTGCTTCCAGCTACGACCTGAGATCCTTTAAATGCCAATACTGGGGATTGAACCAGGGACTTTCTGCATGCAAATTTTATGCTTATTTGCAATGGCACAGAGAAAACACAGAGCTGCACAAGCATTAATACAAAAAATATTGTTGCTGTGTATAAAATGTATGCACTTTATCTCTGAGTTCCTCAATAAAGTGATTGGTTTCCCATGCTGCCCTGCTGTCTTTGGTCAAGCTGCATGGGCCGATGATTAAGTCGCCATTCAGCTCTGCGTGGTGAAATATCCATGCGCCAGGCCTTCATCACATTCCACAGGCATCCGTTCTCGGGACACAGATGAAGAAAACAGGTCTGTCAAACATGGAGATTTTTGTTTTGTGGGCTCTGAGTGACCGGATGATGAAAAGCAGAACTCTTTCCCCACCCAATATAAATCTGAGATACCGAACACAGAAAAGACGGCTCCAAGCTGGCCTCCCGCCTCACACTAAGTCTGTTCTCAGCATAGTGGAGTGTTGACAGAGCTTGTGCATTAAAGTCATGACTGGTCTAGTGAAGAAAACCATTTGGCTTTGAATAAACATTGTCTGGACTCTGAGGGAGAGCAATTTCTTTTTTTGTCAGTGAAACATCAGACGGTTCTTGGCGTAGACCCGCTGCTCAAAAGAGGGCTTGTTTTATTTAGTCTTGGGTTTTAAACTTCTAGTTATTAATTAGGCTTGGCAGTCCTGCTGCAGGTCCACCAACAGAGCTGCCATCTTTCAGGATAGTGAAGGAATCAGCTAGGGGCACTGCTCAGGGGTTATACAGTGTTTGTTGGTACAGATTATGGCTATGTTCAGTTCATAGTGTTTGAGGATTTGAAGAGCCAATGGCTATTCCAGGCTAGCCCACAATTGTCAGATCTCAGAAGCTAAACAGGGTCACCCCCCCAGCTAGTATTTGGATGGCAGATCACCAAGGAATAACAGGGTCATGACACAGGGCAGGCAGTGTCAAACTGTGTCTTGATGACACTTTCCACCACTCAAGTCAATGGGTTTAGGGTTGCCGGCTTCCAGGTAGCAGGTGAAAATTTCCTGGGATGACAAATGATCTCTGGATGACAGAGACTTGCTCATTTGGTGAAATGGCTGCTTTGGAAGGTGTACTCTATGAAATTATACCCCACTGAAGTCCCTGCCCTCTGACTCTGCCCCCAAATTTTCAGTTGTTCCCAACCCAGAGCAGACAATCCTAAATTGGAACCAACCAGCTTTTCCACTAATCATAAAAGGATGCCCCCCCCCCCACTTTGAATCACCAGAAAGGGGCCTTCATGGGAAAATCGCCTTGAGATGGTGGCTACAGTAAACAGAATGATTGAGATGGAATGTAAAAAAGTTCACAGGATCCAGCCCAACGATTATGAATCTCAAGCTGGTAGTGATTTTGGGACTGTAGTGTTGGCACTTTCCATGGTGCCTAGAACATTTTCTATAAATGAAGGCCAATGAAGGAGAACATCAGTCTCCACCCACACAATTTCTCCACTGCAGAATAGTGTGCATGTGTGGGTTGAACAGATTTACAAACAAATGTGTGCTGGGATTCTGCAGAAGTGGTACGGAAAATGATGTTGGCTGTAAAAACCATATTTTATGCTTTTGCCATGTTTTGCCTGTATTGCTTGACCTGTCTTACCATGGACTGTTTTGATGTCATAACCATATTTTATACTTTCATTTTGTATGGCTTGTATCGCTTGATCCACCTTGCCACAGCCTGTTTCCTGTCCTATATTTGTATCACAGTGGTCTTTGATCCTGGACAAGTATTTATTTCAATAAACTGAAATAACAGTAACAGTAACAATAATAATAATATTTGGTCCATTACTGATTGATTAGCATAGGTGTGAACATAGCTAGCCAACCTGGAGTTTTATAGAGAGATCCTGTGCTTGAAGCTGTGGGAACGACCACCTTTGAGACTTTGCCAGCGTCTGCATCTGTCCCAACCATTTGGTCCGGAAAATGCCTTTGTGCAAAAGCCATTGGGTGGAAGGTAGATAAGGGGGATCTTTAGTCTTAGCAAGAGCCCCAACATGATCAGTTCTCTATTCTTTCAATAAAGAGATTTTCCTTCAGTTAAGTATGCTTTCTATTCCACATTATTGACAGAAATTCACAATGGCCACCAAAGCCAGCATTCTTAAGAGCAGGGGTAGTCAACCTGTGGTCCTCCAGATGTCCATGAACTACAATTATCATGAGCCCCTGCCAGCAAATGCTGGCAGCAAATGCTGGCAGGGGCTCATGGTAATTGTAGTACATGGACATCTGGAGGACTACAGGTTGACTACCCCTGCTTAAGAGTCTCCATTTTAATTTATCTAAAAAGAATGGCACCAGTCCTTCCCCATCAGTTGGCAAACTTGACAGATTTTGCAATCGGTTCTTGTGATTATTTCACAAGTAGGTGCCATTGACTACACAGGTATCAAAAACAAAAATAAAGCAGGCATATTTTTTGTGGATATATGTGTAGAAGGGAAAATTTAATAAGGACATGCAAGATAGTTTCACTATTGTTTGTTTTACACGGGCAGTATCTGCAGCATATTCAGACAGATGATGCCCATGTAAAACAAGCAACATTGAAACATGGAGACTGCATGTGTTTTTTAATTGTCCCATCTACACAGATACCTGCACAAAATCCTTAAGCCCCATTTTGTTGAATAAGAACTTGCAAAGGTTTCTTTCCTTTTGAATAACCACTCTGAAATAACTGAAAACATGGCTAACTTTTCGCATGAAGTTGCGCTAGGATAAGTGTTAGGGACAACTTGCAGCGTATTTCTTATTTTCTTTTGGGTTCCAATAAAGGATTTCTGGTTCTAATGTTGGGCTCTTAAAGGATGAAACCATCTACAAAAAGAATGAAAAGACATGACTCACCCCCAGCCACCATTGATGAAGCAGGTGGCAGCCGCAAGCCGGTGACGAGCGTGGGGAGCGGGGATGCATGCCACACAGAGGTGGGGACATGAGTGCCTATATAGGCACCACATAAGCCAGCCTTGGCTTCTTCTGTGCCCCAACAGCTGAACAGCTTTCTCTCCCCACCCCCCCCCACCCCCGTTTTGGGTTATGTTATCAAGTTACTGTTGAGTTTTGTTTATTCATCACAGTCAGTTTAGGCACTGTATGAGCCTGCTGGTAGGGAGTCCAGTTTTCACATTGGACTCCCTGGAAGTTGGGGGTCTTCTTAAGGAGACTGGCAAGTATACGAGTGTGGCCTATCCAGGTGGGAGGTCAAGGGCTTGTAGCCAAACCACCTACGAGGCACCAAAGTGAGGGAGATGCCTGGTGGGCCCCGATAGGGTCGCTTCCCGGTGACGGATTCCGGACATGGAGGACATGCTATCATGGCTGGGATGGAGTGGGTCCCAAGGCATCCAAGGACCCTCGGGTTAAGCAGCTGGATGGCTGAGGGGTCAAGTTTCTTACCATGCAGGGCCAACCCTATGGAGGTCATTATAATAAACGGCAGCGGTCAAATTTATGTCAAAAAAAATTGTGTCTTCTTTGGCAGAACTGCCATATACTGCTAATCAATATCATTGCAATGTCTTTCATGTTGGGCATTTAAAGAATAAATCCAGTTACATGCAGAAAATAAGGGATCAACTTAAGAAGAGAACCAGCATTTGAGTGCATTCACACATCCTTAACCACTATCGCTCCTTAAATTAAAGGGAAAGATCGGAACAGGCTGTGCCTGTCCAGCCTAGTCTGGGCCAGTCTGGACTTCTAGTCCGTGCCCCAGTCAGGACTGATTGGACTGCGGACTGGTTGCGCCCACCCCCACCAACCTGGCAGTGGGCACTCTAACACGGTAGATGACAGTGTTCTCCTGCCTGTCGATGTGGGAGAAGGTGAGTGGCCCAGGAGAAGTGAGTGGCCCACCACCTCCACCCGACCCCTCAGGCCCCACCACCATTTCCATGGTCCTCACTGTAGCTGGGTGGCAAGAGAGTGCTCACTGCCTGCCACCTCCACCTGCCCCCTCAAGCCCAGCTGCGACCCTTGGCAGAGATTTGGGGGCTCATGGTGAAAGTCATGGGCCCTCTTTCAGGTGATGGGCTTCCTGCTGCCTCCCTCCCTCAAAGCTCTGGGGGCTCTCAGTGAGAAGTGAGGCCCCTCTTCTGGGTGGCAGGCAGGGAGATCGGACTGGCGGCTGCCTTACCCTGCCACCTCACCCCCCTCAGGCCCACTAGCACCCGCTGCATCCGTGAATGCAACAAGCTTGCAGGCTAGTGCTTAATAACGCGATTCAATCCATTTTGGTTAACATTTGCAGGTGGATTTTGCCATTGCACACAGTAAAATTGAACTTCCAAGTGCACTGCAAGTGCATTGTTTAGTGTGCATGAAAACACGAATTGTTATTTGATACCAGTTGGCAAGCCACACCCTGTCTCTGTGGTTCAAGTGACTTCTGTCTGTGCAGAAAACTTCTCAGCATGGATTCTGATGGGAACAATGCAGGTAATTTAATCAGAGGGGCGTAGGAGGCACTGGGTCACCACTTCCAAGCTGGGAAACTCTTGAAGATTGGGGGATGGAGCCTAGGGGGGCACAGATCTCTGTAGGGGGGAAGGGAAGGAATGCCACAGGGTCCCCCCTCCAAAGCGGCCATTATCTCCAGGGGAACTGATCTCTGTAGTCTGGAGATATGCCGTTATTCCGGTAGGTCCCCAGATCCTAGCTGGAGGCTGGCATCTCTTAAAGCCACCAAGTCCCTCAAAGTAGAGACTCCTTAGCGCACTTTCCACTTGACTTCCGAGCTTTTAAAAATGGATTCAGTCTCAGCCAAACAGCTTGGATCGATTGGGGTTATTTGAGGCTGCTGTCAACGAGAAACATAGAGCTGCAGCAGCAATGCAGAGCCGGTTTCCTCTGGATTCTCTGTGCGGGGGCTAAAAGAAGTTTAGCTTCCCAGGTAGAGTGCTGTGTCCTGCACCCCACTGATCCATTGCACTCAAGCTTATTCCCAGCCCAAGAAAAGTGTTTATAAAGAAACTGGTTAATGGGGATTTTGTGATCCTCTCTGGCCTTTTACCTGCATGCCAGGAATACTGCAGAAAGTGGTCTGTCCTTAAGCTGGGGCTTTGCTATGAACGTACGCCAGTTTGGTGTGGTGGTTCGGAGTGCGGACTTCTAATCTGGTGAGCCGGGTTCTATTCTGCACTCCCCCACATGCAGCCAGCTGGGAGACCTTGGGCTCACCCCAACACTGATAAAGCTGTTCTGACCGAGCAGGAATATCAGGGCTCTCTCAGCCTCACCCACCTCACAGGGTGTCTGTTGTGGGGAGAGGAAAGGGAAGGCGAATGTAAGCTGCATTGAGACTCTTTTGGGTAGAGAAAAACAGCATATAAGAACCAATTCTTCTCTTCTTCTTCTTCTTCTTCTTCTTCTTCTTCTTCTTCTTCTTCTTCTTCTTCTTCTTCTTCTTCTTCTTCTTCTTCTTCTTCTTCTTCTTCTTCAACTGCCATCACTGGCTCTGCCAGGGCCCTCTTCCCTCCACGCCTTTCTCTGAGTAAGCATCAGGACACAAGGAATTCACTCCCCTCCCTTCCATCAGGGCACAAGGAATTCACTCCCCTCCCTTCCAAGCCAAAGCTTGTTGCTGGCTTTCGCTGCACTCTACGAATAGAGCCGTTTGGGCTTTTCCCACGCTTTCAATGTGCGGTCCCTTTAGACACATGCACATTACCCATTGCTATGGAGGGAGAGCCTCTGGGTTAATGCGCTCTACTTTTCACATGCTCCTGACTCCTCGGGTTAAGAGGATTTCTAGAGCGGGTCCAAGCAAGTGCAAGAATCCCCTCTGCTTCCCTCCCAGCCTCTGTGTGTGAGCTCATGCCAGATGAGATCCCAAGATCTGCCTCTGAAATCCCCAGAGATTTTCCAACCCTGAGCTGGCAACCCTACTCACAAACTAATTCAAAGTATTAAAATATGCTGGCAATGACAGCTGGCATGGTTTGGTGACTCCCAGATTTATGGTTGGATCCATCTCTGCCCCCTGCCGCACCAGTTCTCCCTCATGGGGGTTTCAAGGTACGAGATGAACGAAGGTGCTTTGCCATCATTTTCCTCTTCTGTCCCGGTCTAACCCTGCTTAGCTTCCAAGCTCCAAAGAGCTTAAACCATTAAGGACTGCTCTTCACATATTTATACCAGATTTCTCTCTCCAATAGGGACCCAAAGCAGCTTGCTGCATTCTGCTCCCTTCCTCCATCTCACAACCACAATCCTGTAAGGTTCGTTACACTGAGTCGATGGCTCAGGGCAAGCCAGCAAGCAGTGGAAGTCTGAGCTTGCAGAATGGGATGACCCACTTCTGATAGTAGGTGGGCATCTTACTTTTGAGACTTTCCTATTTCTAAAAATAGAACAAATCAAAGGTTGGCCGCTTCCTGTGTCACTGCTATGTCAGTTTTTATCCACCTCCAAGCTTACTGTGCAACTACTGGCCAAAATTTAAATATTGCCTGCTCGCTCTATACAGGACATGACTCCACGCAGGCCTGTTGACCTCCAGGCCAGCAAGTGGCCTAGCAGCACAGCAAACAGTCAGAAAACAAACTTCACAAACTGCTATAGGTACCGAGACATGCCTTCCCCAAAAGGGGACATTGAGATACCCTGGGCCCCTACTTAGTGCCTGGAACATTCCTGACTGCACCAGGCTTTACTTCTAGTAATTTATAAAAGAGGAACTTGTTTGGTTGCCTTGATCCTGCTGAGATGGATGAGGAATATGCCCAGGTTGTCTTTCTAATATCCCAGCCTTGACCCTTTTGCGTCCCTGTGTGATTCCTGAAGTCAGGCGCTGTTGACTACATTTCTCTCTTCCAGCAGTTCTGCATAACAGCGTTTGCTCTGTGCATGTAACAACAGTATTAAGTCACAGGTGCTTTCTAACGTAGCTGATTTTAAGTTTCACTAACACAGGTGAGCTGTGTTAGTCTGTAGTAGCAGAAGAAAATCTGGGTCCTCAACCGCACTACAGTTTTCCAGGCCATACACTGTTATGAGTCAAAGTTCACTTTGTCAGATACGACTAAGAATGAAGATCAGCCAGCACTTATACCCAAACCAGAAGGGAGGGCCCCTGGTGCCAGAATGCAGGGAAGAAAAGAGCTGTTTTTTTTGCACCCCACTTCTTACTACCCGAAAGAGTCCTAAAAAGGCTTACAAACACCATTCCCTTCCTCACCCCAAAACAGACACATTGTGAGGTAGGTAAGGCTAAGAGAGCTCTAAGAGAACTGTGACTAGTCCAAGGTCAACCAGCTGGCTGCATGTGGAAGCAGAATGGAGAATCAAACCCAGTTCTCCAGATTAGATTTGATGACAGTGAAATTCAAAATGGTGAGGGATGAGCTGGGGGCTGTGGCTCTGTGGTGAAGCATCGTCTGACATGCAGAAGGCCCCAGGTTCAATCTCTGGTGTCTCCAGGTAGAAGAAGAGAAGCACTGTTTTTTTTTTTTTTTGGTATCCCACTTGTTACCAACTGAAGGAATTTCAATGTGGATTACAATCCCCTTTCTTTCCTCTCCCCACAACAGACAAAAAACTGGATCATGGTGCTTTTGAATGCCTTTGAAGGCATGTAAAAGAATCTTCAAAGTGGCTTACAGTCACCTACCCTTCCTCATCAGACCCAAATATGTAGGGTTGTTGGACCTCCTCAGTTGGTAGGGGAGTTGCCAACCCAGGCCCCACCCCTCCCTCCAATCAGCTAGCTGGGGGGACTTACCAGGTGCAGAAATGTGGCATTAAAACTTCCTGTGTGTGCCAGGAATGATGTCATCACATCAGTGATATCCTGGAGACAGTCGAGTATGTGGACAAAACCTCTATGGTAGAAGCCACTTTTTATTGTAGAGGCTTTTCCCAGATACCAGAATCTCTCCAACATGATGATGTCACTTTTGGTGCACTCCAGAAGTGACATCATGTTGCCAGTGACATAGTCCGGGCCTCCCTCTTCCTTCTGCTATCCCCTCCCCGATCCCCTACCAATTGCCAGGAGGGGCTTGGGATCAGGTTTGGTGGTTAAGTTAGGGAATTTATGATTAAAGTTGCTACACTGCTACAGCATTTGATGAGATTGTGGAATGGGTGCAGTGCTTCACTGATCCCTTCCCCTACCAACTACCATTACTTCCATTTCCCGTGCACTCAGAGGTTGGAATTAAATAGGCCCACTGTGTGTGCATTACTATTATTACTATTATTACTATTAATAAAAACCCGGCTGAGACTTACCTCGGCCGAATATTGATGAAGCGGAGGACTTGCTGGGAGAAGGAGGCGACTACCCAGAGGCCCTCTAGCGTGCGTGCTGCCGGAATGCAGCACGCACAGCGTCAAGGGCAAGGCGGGACTCGTGGCGGCTATTTAAGTCGCCACGTGCGTGGGACTTGTCCTCTTCGCCAGGAACGCCGTGGGAGCTGCTTCCCTCCCACCCACCCTATGTTGTATACAAAATTATTAAGGTTTTGGAGTGGATGTTTTGTTCAATAATTGTCACAGCTGTGGGTTTGCATGGGATGGAGCCTGTTGGCAGGGAGTCCGGTGTGCGATCGGACTCCCTGGGGTTCGGGGCCTCTCTACGAGGCGGCGCGTATACGAGCGGGGCTTACCCAGCTGGGAGGCCAGGGGCTCGTTTGCCAGGTGGCCTGGGGACAGCCAAATGAGGTGGATGCCCGTTGGCTCCCCCTCATAGGTCGCTTCCCTTAGTGGCAAGGGGATCTGCTCTCCCGGCTGGGAATGGTGCGGGTCCCCAGAGCACCTCTGGACTCCGTGGGTTGTTGATGCAGTCTGCTGACTGCTAGTTCAGGCTCCCTCTCCCATGCTGTGCCAACCCTCCCGTGGGGAGGTAATAAAGCTGTGGCCTTCTTCATCCCAGCATTGGTGTCGTGTCTTATTCCAGCACATAATGCCCTCCTGCAAGTCAATAATAATAATAATTATTATTAGAGTTGGTTCTTATATGCTGCTTTTCTCTACCTGAAGGAGTCTCAAAGCAGCTTATATTTACATTCCCTTTCCTCTCCCCACAACAGAAACTCTGTAAGGGAGGTGAGCCTGAGAGAGGCCTGATATTACTGAAGAAGAAGAGTTGGTTCTTATATGCTGCTTTTCTCTACCCAAAGGAGTCTCAAAGTAGTTTACTGTTGTCTTCCCTTTCCTCTCCCCATAACAGACACCCTGTGAGGGAGGTGAAGCTGAGCAAACCCTGATATTATTGAAGAAGAAGAAGAGTTGGTTCTTTTCTCTACCCCAAGGAATCTCAAAGTGGCTTACATTATCAGTGGTGTGGCAAGCCCAGGATGACTCAGCTGGTTGCCTGTGGGGGAGCGTGGAATCGAACCCGACAGACCATCCCTGTGACCCTTAGAAGCCCTCTTTACCTGAGTAATCAGAAGCAAGTGAAAAGTAGAACACAATACGCAAGAGGCTCTCCCTCTGCACCAAGTCATTGCCCATGATTCTAAAGGGGATGTTCTTTGAAAGCATGGGAAAAGACAAAAGGGCTGGGAAAGCCAACAGCTGCAGGCCCTTTAAATATCCACCCAACTCCCAACACAAGCATCAGCTTGGAAGGTGGGGAGGGAGGTGAGTGCCTGACTCACTCACAGTGCCTGACAGGGGGCTTCAAGAACTGCTGGATCCTTCCCTCGCGTCACAGACAGCTGTAAGGTGAAGGGCCGCAGTTTCCTTTGGCTGCAGGGCCCTGCCCATACCTGTGAGTTGAAGGATCTAAGCCTCCAGGGATGGGCGGGGCTGGCTCTGGAGCTTTTGGAACGTTCAGTACAACATTGGAAGTATCAATCAGAAATTATGTATAAGATTATTTTTTTCCATCAGGTGGATGGATAGGCAAAGGAGAAAGCTGTGGGGGGAATTATTTTTCTTAAGCAACAGGTGCCACCCATCACTGAGAAGGATGCTTGATTTAAGGTATTAACTTCAAGAGAATGACCCACAAACATAGCGCATCAGTGATTGGATCTGCATACTCCCCTGCGCGGAAATTCCCAGCAGTGCAAAGAATCTGCTTATCATTTTGTGATTGGCACTTACAGAGCAAAGCGTCATCCTTCTAAGTCCACAGACCACAATCTTTTTTGAGCCTGCAGGGACATTTGGAATTCGGGCAGAGCATTGTGGGCACAGCAACACGATGGCCACCACAAAATGGCTGCTGTAGGAGGTGGAGCCAGCCGCAAAGCGATAGTCACGGCTTCACTTCAGTAACACAGTGCTGATCTTTGGTGCTGAGATTTGTGCTGCTGCCAAAGCAACATTTTAAAAGAAATCTGCACAGCCAATCAAATCTCCAATTACCAATCAGAAGGCTTGCCGGGCAGAAGCTCCGCCCACTTCTTAAAAGCACTTGTTTGTTGCCACAAAAGATTTCTTGCCAAGTCAGGAACTAGCTCTGTTGAGGCTGATGAGTAATTTGTGCATAATGCTGATGTTCTGGTGCACAAATTGAAGAAGCATTAAAACAGGTGGCTATCTCATGGGGGGGGGGGAGAAATTGGCAGACAAGAAGCATCAAGTGACGCAAAAATAAAATGAGCGGGTTGGATTTGCACACAGAAACAGAGAACCGAAAGGAGAGCTTACAGGTTAAATAGCACAGATAAGCAACTGAGGGCTGTGCCTCGCGAAAGGAAATTCAACTCAGCCGGCCCAACTCCCTGGGCCTTTCTCTCCCACTCAGAGGCCACCGTAGCAGTGGACGGATTAACTTCCCATGAACATTCTGGCAAAGGCACTGTGGAAGCTGACCGAGGTAATCTGTCCTTGTGACATTTTCTCATCTAGTTGTTTTGCGGAGCTCAGGAGGCGTGGATAGTTCCAACGAGGTTTGTCCAGTCAATCTGCCCTGTCCAATGCTCACCTGCGCAGAAATGAACTCCCCACGCTTTCGAAATTCATTCATCAATCCCGAGGACCTCAACAAGCCAGCCCAAGCGCATGCCTTCCCCTGCAAGGGCCGGAAGAGTGGCCACATGATGAAAGACTGTATTATGTTTACGAGGAAAATATTACCAGACGATGTGGACTGCAGCGGAGGAGATGGAGCGCCAGTCTGTTTTCTTCTTTCTGTAGTAATTTGATTTTGGGGAGGGGGGGCTGCCAGCCCGAGACTGTAAAACTGCACCAAAGCATATGGTCGCTCAGTGGGAATTTTTAAATCATTTATTTATTTTATTTTTTTTAAAAAAGGATGTGATGAGTGAAAATAAAAAGGAGATGGGGACAGATTAATAAAAGCCAGAAAGTGCTTGGCTAGTCAAGGTTCTCCGGGTGAACTCGTCAGAGGATGTGGGGAGATGTTGGGCTGAGAGAATTACTTTTCCATGGAACATTCAAAAGTTTGCAAATAAAACATCTTCTATAATTAATGGAGTGAGCAACTCAGCATGCCAGGACGTTGGAGAGCACTATATCACATAACTGTGTCTAGGTGTTACCTCCTTGAATGGGATGCATCTCTTTGTCTTCACCTGGGAGCTGCTCTCTGATTCCTCTCTCTCTCTCTCTGTCCCTCTCTCTCTACCTCTTCACCCTCTATCTACACATGGCCTTCCATGGAGACACACGTATCTGCAGATCTCTTTAGAGACAATGCCCTCATTCTCCCACAAATATGATGATAATCAAACTGGGCATTTTGATAATCAAACTGGGCATTTTAAACAGAGGCTGGATAGCCATCTGATGGAGAGGCTGATTCCATGAAGGTTCAAGGTGGTGGCAGGTTACAGTGGATGAGTGATAGTTGTGATTGTCCTGCATAGTGCAGGGGGTTGGAATAGATGACCCAGGAGGTTCCTTCCAGATATATGATTACTTATTTTATTATTACATTTGTTGCCCGCCACTCCCAGCCCGGTTTACATCAGGGTTTAAAATACAGCCCACAATACCCACCCGCCCTGAACCCACCCACGCTTCTCCTCTCCTGTCTAACCCGATGCTCACACCAACCCCATGCCTCGGAGGGGGGGGGGTCAGAGGAGGGACCCAACCGATGTTTCACATCCCAGCCTCAACCAAACACCTGGTGGAAGAGATGTCTTACAAGCCTTGAGGAACTGTGATGGCTCCAGCAGAACACTTAGCTCTTCCAGGAGTTTTTTTTCCACCAGGTAGGGGCCAGGACTGAAAAGCCCTGGCCCTGGTTGAAGCCAGGCATATTTCCCGTGGGCCAGGGATCACCAACCTATTCAAATTTGCAGAGCAAAGAACTCTGTGTGAGGCCTGAGTTAGACAGTATATTAGGCATCTTTCTCTTCTTTTGACTGCAACCCGAATAAACGGAAGTTTACCTTTTTTTTTTTTGCAATATCCTTCTTGGGAGAATTATTTACTGCACCCAGAATCCCGCTCCTACAACTGGGGAAAACTCTTTGTTAACTAACCAGCCCAATGAGCTTTTGCATTTCTTAGTGACCTGCAAATGTCTCAGTCTTATAACTCAGAGAAAACCAAGCGGGTGAAAAATGTGACAATCCCACGGTGATGCAAGACTAATTATGTTAGTGGAGCAATTCATTAAAAAAGAATCAGCAGCAAGTCATCATCAGCCTTTAAGGATCCCCCCCATGCACTTTTCAGGGGATTTTTTACATGCTGTTTCTCTTAGTTGACAAGTGGGCAACTTGTGGGCCAGGCACCTCTAGAGGGCCCTGTGATGATGACTGAAGGAGAGGCGGTCCTTATGACAGTACCTTGCAACACCACTGACAAAGGGTATGATGACAGCCCTACCTCCACTCCAGGTTTCTCCTCAGTACTGAGAGCTTCTTCCCAAGTGCCTCATTTCTCATTTCTCATGACTGTTCTGAAAGTGTGCCCAACATTACGAATGTATCTCTGTTCTCCTTTGTGTTACACACGGGCCTTTTCTTGAAATAAAAGCTCAGATGCTCTGGATGTGGGATACGGTCACAGGCACTGCACTCTGTCCCCTGTTGCACCCCTCGGCCGTATGTCCCTCCACCCGACTGCCGAAAAGGCTCCAAGTGTAACTGGTGCCGCATATGGCAAATGTACATCATGCAGGCCACTAATACTTCGGGAAATCCAATTAGTGTCCCTCAGAGAAAGCTGGACGCATGCCCTGCAATTCCAAGATTTTGGAAATGATCATCTTTTACAAGGCAAAACAGTTTCCATGTGAGTAAATTAATCTGTTTCTGGAATCTATAAAACACATATTTGCATTTGGAGACACTGAAATATTGCCTTCTGTCCCCCCCTCCCCTCTAATTTCCAAGTCAAATTAGGTTTGAGCAAATAGTCCCTTATTCATTCTCTATTTATATTGTCAGCCATTTTTGAGCTCCATTTTTAAATGCTGGTTTTGTCGTTTCATCTCTACTGTGGATGCGTTCTTAAGGGTAAGGCTGTGTTGCTGGCAACCAACAGCCAGGGGATTCATGCTACAGCATCCCCCATTACGACGTGCGAGTGCAAAAGTTGAACAGTGAAGAAAGCTGACAGGGAAAAGATGGATTCATTTGAAATGCAGAGTTAGAGGAGAGTTTGATAGATCCCGTGGACCACAATACAGATAAATCAGTGGATTCCAGATCAAGCCAAGCCTGAACTCTCTCTAGATGGTAAAATGATTAAATTGAGGTTATCTTACTTTGGTCACATTAAGAACATAAGAGAAGCCATGTTGAATCAGGCCAATGACCCATCCAGTCCAACTCTTTGTGTCACACAGTGACCAAAATCCAGGTGCCAGCAGGAGGTCCACCAATTCCGGAAGCCCTTCCACTGTGGCCCCCCAAGTACCAAGAATACAGAGCATGAATGCAGAGAGTCGCTGCTTCAGACATAAGAACATAAGATAAACCATAGTTGATCAGTCCAATGGTTCATCTATTGGCTGTGTCACACAGTAGCCAAAACCCAGGTGCCAGCAGGAGGTCCTCCAGCAGGGCCAGAACTCCAGGAGCCCTCCCAGTGTTCTCCCCCCCCCCAAGCACTAGAATACAAAGAACCACTTGCCCAGACCCATCTATACCTTCTGACTAATAGCTGCTGATTGACCTCCGCTTATCCAAACCTCTCTTGAAGCTGTCTGTGCTTTTAGCCACCACAACTTCCTGCAGCAGTGGATTCCATGTGTCAGATACTCTTTGAGTGAAGAAGTGCTTCCTTTGATCCGGTTCTCAGCCTCCTGCCTATTCTTAGAAGACAAGAGTCACCAGACAAGACAATAGTGCTCAGAAAAGTGGAAGGCAGCAGGAAAAGAGGAAGACCCACCATGACAGGGACGGACACAATCAAGGAAGCCACAGCTCTCAGTTAGCAAGACCGAGAAATCAACATTTCTGACACTCACAAAGTGTTCTGTCTTTAATCCTGGGTAGGTAAGCAAAATGGCACAATCTGATATTTAAAGTTAAGGGCATCTTTACCTAAGAGCTTAGGTAAAATTTCGGGAAGCTTTGATATAAAATGCTGGAAATGTAGGGAAAAGGTTGGTTCCTTTTAACATATGTGGTGGACATGTAAAAAAGTACAAAAATTCTGGAAAAAGTCATGATGTCTTAGAAGGAATGCTGAAAGTTAGATTTCCATTTTGTTCTGAATTGATGTTACTGAATGTATTACCTGTTAGTGTTCCTCGAAAAGCTGGTGATTTCTGATCTCATGCAACAACGGAAGCACAACGGGTAGTGACTAGGAGGTGAAAACAGTTGGGATGCTTGCATACGTGAACTGGAAATGGAAAGGAATAACTGGTGCCCAACAATTCAATTATATTTTACATTTAGCATGACTGATTTCCATGTTATATGTTTATGTTCTAGCCTGGTAAAAATTATTATGACCAGAGAGCTTTTTCATCACAGTACTCACTTGTTTTTCTTACAGATGTCTCCCAACAAGTGTTACCAACTCCAGGTTGGGAAATTCCTGGATATCAGGGGTGGAAGAGGGAAAGGTTTGCAGAGGGGATCTCAGCTGAATATAACAGAGGACCCCCTCCAAAGCCATCATTTCTTCCAGGGGATCTTCCTAGTCCAGGCTGCAGTTGCAATTCTGGGGAGTTCCAGATCACACCTGGAGGTTGGCAAGCCTTCTCCCAAATCCCTAAGGCAGAATTTGTGAAGATCAATGCAAATTTATAGAGGAGTATTGACACACACCCCAAAATGCCCTACCGATTATGACCGCACACAAATACCATGTGGTACTTGGTGTGGTAGATGTGCGTAGAAGTATTATTATTAATAAACTAGCACAAACTCCCGTTGCATCCAGGAATGTGCTAGTGGGGGCCCCCATATGGTGTTTGCGCTGTCCTATCATAGCTGCCCTATTTTTCACAGTCAGAGTAGTTCAGCAGTGGAATAGGCTGCCTAAGGAGGTGGTGAGCTCCCCCTCACTGGCAGTCTTCAAGCAAAGGTTGGATACACACTTTTCTTGGATGCTTTAGGATGCTTAGGGCCGATCCTGCGTTGAGCAGGGGGTTGGACTAGATGGCCATGGGAGTGCCCTTCACTGTGGCCAGGGAGCATCTGGCCATGAGGCAGCATGTGCGTCTCATAGCCTACTTCATGGGGCAGGCACTCCTGGGGCCAGCCCAATCCAGGTGCACTCAGCTTTGCTGGGTGTGCCCAGACTGGCTCATGGGCTGCACAGGGCCCCGACAGGGCTCCTCCCTCAGTGGCCTTTACAAAATATTAAGAGCCACTAATGGTTACAGATTATTCTCTGAAGAAGAAGTGTGCATGGGCATGAGATCCTGTACCCAGAATTAAACATGGTTGGTCTTAAAGGACTCAAACTTTGTTCTGCTATTAATATAGTTGTCCAATACGACATCACCCAGCTCCACCCTGCTTCACTGCTGAGAAAATCAGGCCGTGCCCAATTAAGTCTCAAATGTACAACAACAGGGACTTGGTAACCCTGGCTTTCTTTCCTCACCCTCCGTCCCTATCCCATTTGTGGCTTTGAGCCTGCCCAGTGCAAGCTGTAGATGCAATAGCCATTCAGGGTCAATGCATGCATCCCAGAGAGCAATCCACAGATGAGGTGGTTTGTTTTGCATGGAGTGAGAATATCTGCCAAATTGCACTGTAACCTCTGCGCAGCGAGAATAGTCCTTTTTTCATATATTTGTCCGGCACAGGAGCCCAGAGGAGCTATTGCTGTCTAAGGACATCAGTAATAACACTCCTCCGCCTCTTTTTCAGCATGGCTGGTTTTCGAGCCAATTTGTCCGAGATTGCTTTTGTGCTCTACGCTCCGCTGTAAACCCATAGAACAACTCCATATTTGAGAGACCGGGGGGGATGTACCGTCGATAACTGAGCAACATAAATGAAGCTGACCAAGACAATTCCCCACCACAAGGGTTAACGGCAGTATGGATGGAAGCAACATCAGCTTGTAGCACATCACACTAGGGGTAACATTGCTCCCGTCTTAAGCCACCTTAGTAGATTCCCAAAGAATGTAGTGAAGGAATTTGTGCTAGCTGGGCCAAATCTATAGAAATAGATCTTCTAACTATTATAAATATGGTTGTTGGGGTCATCTTGTGTAGGCACTAAGGAGACATTTCCAGTCCTGTTGAAGTCCATAGCACCAATTTCAACAGAAAGCATCCCCTTTTGTTAAAGTCCGGACGGCATGGTCATACAGTGTCTTGGCTTAGGGATGCCAGCCTTCAAGTATTTTTTTGTCGTGTGATGTATGTGCAGTACAAATGGGAGATCTGAGGATTGTCCAGCAGTCAGACAAGGGATGTTTGGAGGTGGTTTGCCATTTCTTGCCTCCATGTCATGACTCTTGGTGTTCCTTGGAGGAACTACCACCCAAAGCCTTGGAGGTCTCCCATCCAAATATTAGCCAGGGTCAACCCTGCATAGCTTCAGAAACATGATGGAATCAGCCTTGTTTGGGCTATCCATGTCAAGGAAGGCTCCAGGTGGGACCTGGGATCCCCCAGAATATCAGTTCATCTCCAGACAAAATGGAGGCTATGGTGAGTGGACTCTTATGACATGGGACCTCACTGAGGTCCTTGCCCTTCCCAGGCTTCATCCCCAAATCTCCAGGAGTTTCCCAATTTGGTTCTGGCTACCCTTTGCCGCCACCCACAGCTGGTGGTCAGAAGGTCCTGACAATCCTATCTTGGCTTTATTTGTTAGCCACAATCTAAAGTTCCACAGAGCTATAATGTCAGCTGTAGGTGAGCAGGGGCTGCTCCATTATCTTCTATGTCTTAGCAGAGAACTCCTCCGGCACATATAAAATTATAGAATCACTAGAAATTAAGCCCGCTGTAGAAGAAATACAGAGGGCGCTAGAGAATGGGGAGACAGACTGTAGGAAAGGAAGGAAGAAGAGGAAAGGAGGTATGGGAGGGAGAAAAAAGGGAAAGGGGTGGTTGAAGGGAGGCAGAAAGGAAGTAAAGGAGAAAGACAGGAAGCAAGTGAGAGGGAGAGATAGAGAGACAGGAAGGAGATGGAGAAATAGAGAAAGTCAGGAAGTAAGTAAGAAGAAAGGAAGGCATGCAGAGAGGTAGGTGAAAGGGGAGGGGACAGGGTGTGTGTGAGGGGTGGGGGGAATCACGGGGGGCGAATCGGGAGGGGGAGGTGGCGAGGGAAGTGGGGGGTAGAGAGGAGTGTAGAGAGGAGTGTGTGTGTGTGTGTGTGTGTGTGTCTGGGTGCGGGGAAGCGGCGGCGACAGCGCGATGGGGGGTGGGCAGGGGTGTGTGTGTATGTGTGTTTGGGTGCAGAGAAGTGGCGGCCACGTGATGGCCATCGGGAAGGGACCCCAGGCAGGAAAGGAGCAGGGAAGCCACATCTGCGACATGGCGTCTCTGCTCCTTTCGCGAGGGCGAGGGGAAGCTAGCGGGAGTACTCATTGTCGGGGAAGGCTGCTTCTCTTTGTGTGCGGTGAGTCCCCGGCCGGGAAGGCGAGGCTTGGCCAAGCGGCCAATGGCCACTTGGCCCTGGAGTGACACTCGGAGGGCCAAATCAGGAGCCGCTTCGCAGCTCCTGATTGGGCTCTCTGAGTTTTTATCCCAGACAGAGCCCACCCCTTCTCCTCCCTCTTAGGGCTTACTCTTTTATTTATTCCGCTCCGCAGGTGCGGTTAAAGATAGAATTGGAAGGGACCTCCTGGGCCATATAGTCCAACCCCCTGCACTATGCAGGACACTCACAACCCTATCACTCATCCACTGTAACCAGCCACCCCTTTGAACCTTCACTGAATCAGCCTGTCAGCCATTCGACTGCTTGATGACAAAACTATGGCGCTCCTGGCCTTCGCCTAACTCCCAGCCAGGAGGGCAGGTCGCTATCTGCCACAGTATCATTTTGAAGGAGGCGACTTGATGGGGGCCAATGGGCATCCGCCTCTATTGGTAAGCCCAGCCACCTGGGCACAGGCCCCTGGCCTCCCAGCTGGGTAGGCCATACCCGCTTTGCAGCCGGCCTCTTTATGGAGACCCCCCCCCCCAACCTCAGGGAGTCCTGTACACAGACAGCTTCTTGCCAACAGGCTCCTTATCAGGCATAACTCACAGCTGTGACAAAGTTCAACTACAACAGGACCACTAAACAAACAATATTGGGTGGGCGAGAACGTAGCTGTTCGGGCAGCAGCCAACGTGGAAAGGGCACACACACAGCCTATAAGTAGCCAGTGCCCCACCCCCTCCATTTGCTGCCTGGCCACAGCAACATGCCATGCCTGGTTACCAACCGTGTGGGTACCGACCTGCACCTCCCTGGGTACCGACCGCAGCATCAATGGTGGCCATGCTTAAGCATTTCCGCTAACTATTCCTGGATTTCTTAACAACCTTTTAGAAGAGAACTAACTGGCTAATAACAATGGTTTCTTTTTCCTTAAATGCCATGGTCTTGATACATCTTTAGGATCCTCCTCAATTTAGCAAAAATGGAAAACATTTTCACAAACTGGAAATGTTCATTATATTTGGTCATACTTAGGCCAGGATAGATAAACCAAGATACTCATTCCTATCCATTGTTGTTCCTCTATATATTTCTGAAACAGCCTAAGGGGTGGGACGTGTCCGACTATCCGTTAGAATAGGGCCAATCAGGGTGCAGCCAGCTTTGCTCTGATTGGCCCTGCCCCTGCAGCTCCTGCCCTCTGGCTCTGGACTCTAGCCTCTTTGCTCTCAGACACCTCAGTACCTGGAGCCAGCAGCAGGTAAGGAGAGAGGGCCCTGGGCAAAGGGTTGTGGTGGAGGGCCTGCTAACAAGGGCCTCTTGGTCTGCTAGGATGGCCCTGCTGACGAGGGCCTCCTGGCCTGCTGACTGCCTGCTAAGCAGCTCCATCTCAATCTGCCCAACCCCTGCCCACCCCACTTGATCTAGCTGCAAGCTGCGGCCCAAAGCCACCTTAAGCTGCTTGGCTGGGGTCCAGAGGAGGGGACCCTTTCAAGGCCTGTTCTTAGGAACGGGCTTTGAAGCTAGTACAGTATATACCAGTTCATCTACCACAACTAATTTGAAATGGATCTCACATGTCATAACTTCTCTCCAAGATGGGAAATGGCTCCCTTTTCTTGAAGTGTTACCTGAATCTCTCATTCCATAACGTCCACTAATCTCGCCCTCTGCAGCAATGTATTTCAGATGTGACAAGTGTAGATATATTTGAAGACCAGGATCATATCAAAAACTTTAGAAGCAAGTCATAAAAATAAGCTGGGAATTGTTTAGACTTTCCAGATTGCTATTCCTTGCATGTCACAGTATGGAAAGTGAACACTGCACCCCAAGTATTCTTCATTAATCAATCCCATCCTGATTTTGCATCCCTGTCATTTCTAAAAGGAACGAGAAACAAGATACAAAGCTCCAATTTCAATATTCTATTGTCACTTTCAAGAGCCACACAAAACTCTGGCCCTTTTCAACTCACCTTATTAGATGAGGCTCAAGCAGAGTCACTGAGAAACAATCAGAGCTGAAATAAATTGTAAAATATTGAAGCTAGTACAGAGCTGGAGTCTAGTAATAAGAAACGCTGCAATGGTCTCGGCTGGCAGGAGAGGCGAAGAACTTCACATGAATATCTTCTGTTTCAACGGTTCAACCAAGAAGCACGATTTCTTCTGAAGCCTAGCTAAATAGGAACCTCACACTAGGATTTCCAACCCTACCATGGCAAGTGTTGGGAAATTGGGAGGCGGTGCCTAGGGTGGAGTTTGGGGAGGCTGTGATGTCACTTCTGGGTCATGTTGAATGACAGTAGGTCCCAATATGGTTCCCCACACCTTTCCTGAAACTTTCCAAGTTTTTTTAGGGAGTGGACAGGTCAAGGTGGAGATTTTGCCCTGCAGGGCTTCTGATTGGCCATGGGGGAACTCATTGGCTCTACACATGCCACCACAGCATAAGAGTATTTACTGCTTGACCGGAGGTAAGCTGTAGGAATGCAGGAAGACAAGTTGGAGAGTTCCTATGTTGAAATCCCGGAGACTTACTGTTGGAGTAATCTATAATCTCATTCCCAGCCATTTTGTCGTTGGCTTTCCTTTTTGGTCCAAATGATCTAAACCAGGGGTAGTCAAACTGCGGCCCTCCAGATGTCCGTGGACTACAATTCCCAGGAGCCCCTGCCAGCAAATGCTGGCAGGGGGCTCCTGGGAATTGTAGTCCATGGACATCTGGAGGGCCGCAGTTTGACTACCCCTGATCTAAACTGATTGATTGATCTAATCATCCATGCAGCCTTGAACTGAACGATGGGGGTTAAAGGCCTGGTGGCCACATGGTGTAGTGGTTAAGAGTGGTGGCCTCAAATCTGGAGAGCCAGTCTGATTCTCCACTCCTCCCCATACAGCCAGTGGGTTGACCTTGGGCTAATCATATTTCAATTTAGCCTGTTCTCACAGAGCAATTCTGTTAGAGCTCTCTCTGAGAGGGTTAGCAGGTGGAACAGGGCTGGCAGCAGGGGGATTTGGGGATATGGTCCAGGAGCTCCCCAATGTGCTGACATCACATGAAAATGAAGTCAACACATTGTAGGCATCGGGGTGATGAGCTGGCCTCGCGCCCATTCTCTCCCCACCTGAAACAGGTGGAGCCTCTCTTTGCGGCTTTGCTGCACCCAGATGCTGTTCTGCCTGCTCCCCCTGAAACTTGCAGAGCTTCCATTTGCAATGAAGCAGAAGTAGATGTTCTTCTGGAACTCCCTAGCTTTGTCCATGATCCAACGTATGTTGGCAATTTGATCTCTAGTTCCTCTGCCCCTTTGAAATCCTGCCTGTACTTCTGGAAGTTCTCGGTCCACATATTGCTGGATCCTAGCTTGTAGGATTTTGAGCATAACGTTGCTAGCATGAGAAATGAGTGCAATAGTGCGGTAGTTTGAACATTCAGGGTTCTTAATTGTTCTTAATTGTTCAAATTTTATACCCATACAGAGAACGGAGAATATTATGACATGAATTAATTTAAACATAGCTCGCGATAAGTAGCTGGGTTACTCTATCCATGGCAGTAGAGAAAAGCCAGAGTTCAGTAGCACCTTCAAAACTAACACAATATGGGTCAGGATATGAGTTTTTGTGAGTTGCTGCTCACATCTTCAGATATACTGCTCACTTCTTCAGGCATCTGAGACGACTGAGAGGGGGTCTGATAACCATCTTAAAGTATTTAAAAGGCTGCCAGATAGAGGATGGAGCAGAGTTGTTCTCTTTTCCCCCGGAGGGATGGACCAGATCCAATGGGATGAAATTAATGCAAAAGAAATTTCGTCTAAACATCCAGAAGAAGTTCAAGACAGGGCAGTTTTTCAGTGGAATAGGCTTCCTCGGGAGGTGCTGGATAGCCATCTGACAGAGAGGCTGATTCTGTGAAGGTTCAAGGGAGTGGCAGGTGACAGTGGATGAGCGAGAGGGTTGTGAGTGTCCTGCATTGTGCAGAAGGTTGGACTAGATGACCGAGGAAGTCCCTTCCAATTCTATGATTCTATGATTCTAAGTGAGCAGGGAGTCACTAAAGCTCCTCCCCTGTCACAAATTTGGTTAGTTTTAAAGTGCTCTGAGACCAGGCTTCCCCAACCAGAGTTTTCTGAAATCCTGGGGTTTCTTGGTAGCCCTGGAAGGGTTTCCCAAATGGTTGGGAGTTAATTATGTTTTAAATTAATTTCTAAAATTTGTTAAACATTTATTGGGTGATATGATAATATATGGACACATTGACCTGGCCCCCTTTTCCCCAAATAGCCAATAATGGGCCTGGAGGGGGTGGGAAGGGAGATAGTCCTGGCTGGGCGTATTTCAAACCATATTCTGCATGATCACAGCACGTCTGTAGTTTCTCGAAGCCTGAAGAATGTTTTAGGAGTTTCTCGACAGTAAAAAAATGATGAGAAAGGCAGTCTTGTGTCTAGTCTGTACACAATAGATAATGCACTTTCAATGCACTTTTGTAGTAGATTTTCCTGTTCCGCACAGGAAAATCCAGCTGCCAAAGCACATTGAAAGTGCATTATCCTATGTGTGCAGACTAGGCCCTAGACCAGGGGTAGTCAAACTGCGGCCCTCCAGATGTCCATGGACTACAATTCCCAGAAGCCCCTGCCAGCATTCACTGCAGGGGATTCTGGGAATTGTAGTCCATGGACATCTGGAGGGCCGCAGTTTGACTACCCCTGCCCTAGACTCTTGCTCTTAACCGGATGGTAGCCTAGTTTACTCCTAAATCTGCCTGTGCTTCACAGGAAACCAGAGATAATAGAATGGGTGATCCTCACGTAGGGAGCCATCTCCTTTAAAGCTTCACCTCACAGCAATTAGAAAGGAAGCAAGAAGAAAGCAACCTCCTATCCCCCGAAAACACAAGATCCCCCCCCCCACACTCAGTGTGAAACATGACTTTTCTCAGAGCAAGTTCAAAACAGACTGTTGTTCCCCTCCTCCCCCAAAATCCAAAACCCTCCAGTAGCCTATTTTGTTCCAGAGCCGCTTCAAAAACGAAAAAGAAAACACCCCCTTCCCCCAATTCCCCCTGTATTTTTAGTGCCAAAGAGATGGCTCCCGGCACAGGGAGAAGCCGGAGCAGAATGCGAGGACAGCTTGGAGAAAGGCGCCATAAAAACTAATGCTTTTGGGGAGAAATATGAAATGCAACACAGATCCGGAGTGTGCAGCCGCTGCTGCTGCCACGATTGCCTGCCAAACAAGCTCGTCGTCGGGGGGTAAGCGACGCTCATTGCTTTGAACTTATAATGACGGAGGAACAAAGCCAGATAGGCAACCGGTACGTTGGAAGCATGAGAAACATTTGACATCGCCTCCAGTCACCGGAGCCGTGCTGGGTCGCGCAAAATGAGGCAATGCCACTTCTCATATAATAAGGAGAGGGGAGGGGGGGACCAGGATCGTTTCCCCCTGATCACACTGCTTGGTTGCCATCTAAAAGGTGCTATGAAAGGCAGGGTTTCGGTAGTACAAAGCAGCAAGCGAACATTTTTTTGTCAGTGTATCTTGGAGCGCTACCTAGACTTCGGTGTAAACTGCACAGAGCTTTTATTCCAACCCCAGGTCGATTCAGTCGCTGCCCTCTACACAGAATGCGATTTCTGTTTTGATTTGGGGCGATTTAAAATTTTTCCTTCTGCAGCAAGACGGATTGATCCAGAGTGACCCTAACTTTATTGTGCAATATCTTAGAGTGCTTTTAATGCTCAATATACTTTTAAATCACATTGTTTTGAATCTGGGCTCTGCTCCGTGGTAGAGAACCCATGATTGTCCACAGGTGGTCATGTGACAAACTTGCCTCAAAGGAGAACCCTCTAATTTATCTCAACTTCTGTTGGCCTTGGATATTTTTTCTGCCTTCTCCCCCCCCCCCCTTCAAGAAAAGAGAGGATTTTTTCCTCCCTCCTCTGACTTCTTCGACCCTCTCCACCCTTCAAGAAAACAAAGAAAGAGTCTCCATTTGCCTCCCCCCCCTCTTCTGAGCCTCCCTAACCATGTGCAGAACACTTTCCTGTTTCAATGGGGAGGGGGGCAGAGGATGACTCGCGTTCAAATTGATCTGAATTCAACTGGATTGACAATGGAATAAACAAAGTAAGTGCAGACTCTGCCTTCGTTTTACAATTTCTTCCTGGGAAGCGTAATGGAAATTGAGGCCATTAGCTAATGGCTGTTTTCACCAAAGGGTTGTACATTCTTCATTGAGTTCTCCATTCATCGTCACTTAAATCCAGGTTCTCATCAATGATTGTTGTAACGGCAGAAGCACATTAGGACAATAAAGGAACCACGAATGGGGATGCTGGCCTCCAGTACTGGCTGGGGATTTCCTGGGAGATCAACTGATCTCCTGGACAAAATGGCTGCTTTGGAAGATGGACTTGAGGGCGTTGTGCCCCTTCCCTCCGCAAACCATGACCTCCGTAGACTTCACTCCCAAAATCTTTGGGAATTTCCTTAAAAAAATTATGAAGTTTTATTTATTTAACACATAAAGAACAAAGGGCAGAACAAGAAAACACAGCAGATGCCAGCATGGTATAGTGGTTGAGTGTGGAGGCCTCGAATCTGGGGAAATGGGTTTGATTCCCTGCTCCTCCTATACATGCAGCCAGCTGTGACTTTGAGCCAGTCCCAGTTTTCTCAGAGCTCTCTCGGACTCACTGACCTCACAGGGTGTTTGTTGTGGGGGCAGGAAGGGAGGCAATTGGAAGCTGCTTTGAGACTCCTTCATGTAGTGAAAAGTAGGATATAAAATCAACGTTTCTTCAAAACCAAACCATCTGATAACCTCATATCCAAGATAGAAATAATGCCACATTATAATGTTGTTCCAACTAATACAGAAAACAAAAAAACCCAATGAAAATATAAATCAAAAAACAAGGAAGAGGGAAAGAGAAGGAAAATAAGGGGGAGGGGGAGCTTCCATCCAAGTTGGCTATAATTTGTATCTAATTTCATTAAATCCATTTATGAAAGATCATATACCCTAATATAATTGTTCAATACCTTAATCAGGTTTTCAAATAAGGGTGCCCATCCAATTAAATAATGTTTTAAATGAGCTGTCTTAGAAACATTCCATTAAATAAATTATAAAACTATTCCAAGTTATCTTAAAATCATCGTTCTTTTTCTTTTTCTCCCATGAATTAATCTAATGATATTGTTTAATTTCTCAACTCCCACTGTGTTCCTTAATTTGGCATTCGAAGGATCTCCAGGAATTTGGGGGCACTTCTAGCCCCAAAGTTATCTGTACTAAGAGGGCTCTGTAGTTCAAGCAAGAATGTCTTGGTTTGAGCTTAAACATGTTACCACTGAGGCCCAGATCTGGACAGAGATGACCTGTTCATACCCACTGCTTGTACCACGTGGTATGCTTGACTTTGTTTATTGGGATCTCCAGTGGCTTCTGGGGTAGCAGCCCACCAGGAAATGTCTTGCTAATTTAAAGGGTTGGGGGAGGGGAGTTGGCTGCTATATTGAGTAACTTTTCACCCCCAATATATGGAGTAGTGAGGACAATGGGCTGGATCATACAGTGTGCTAGACATCCCCCAATCAGAATGGTTCTTACCATTAAGATTTGGGAAATAATTCAGCATTGTGCAATACCATGATGTCACTTCCAGGTTGGCACCTTAACTCCCCCATCTCTCACCAGTAGCTGGGGAGGTCCATGCCATATGAAGAAGAAGAAGAGTTGGTTCTTAGATGCCACTTGTCTCTACCCGAAGGAGTCTCAAAGCGGCTTATAGTCTCCTTCTCTTTCCTCTCCCCACAACAGACACCCTGTGAGGTGGGTGAGGCTGAGAGAGCCCTGATATTACTGCTCAGTCAGACCGGCTTTATCAGTGCTGTGGTGAGCCCAAGGTCACCAAGCTGGCTGCATGTGGGAGAGCAGGGAATCTCACCCGGTTTGCCAGATTAGAAGTCCACACTCATAACCACTACACCAATCTGGTACTCTAGTTGGCGTTGTGTAAAGTCACTCTCACACAGAGAGAGATCCCCTACCCAACTGCCTCCAGGTGACTCAAAGTCAAGGAGAGCATGGCTGGCCCTTGCAAGATTTATTAGAAAATGTCTGTTGAACAGATGGCCAAAATGGTGGTTAGACGTTCTCATTAGGTACAATCAAATGAAGGCCAAATGCTCTTTGCTTAAAAACCTTCTGCCACATGTCTACTGGTTGTGGAAGTTCAGATAGCCCCAAAAGAGGGGATCACAAGTTTCTCTTTCTTAAAATTTGCACATCATTTTACCCAACACTATTACACAACTAAACAACAAAGAATTTCCATGTAGAAATGCTGAGTTCTCACTGGCATTATACCTGAGTGAGGGTATGACTTTTCATTTCTGACAAACTGTGGATTGTTCTCATTTGTCTTCCTAATATTTCTGCTTTCTCAAATAAGTGAATAGATTAGTTTCAGCCTTTGTGATCGTAAATAATGAGATTGCTTATTCTAGGGCCGAGCAAGGGCATGGGTAGCTGCCCCCAAATCTCAAATTGGTACATGCTCCAAGTCTTCCAGCTCTGGGTTGGGAAATACTTGGAGATTTTAGGGGTGGAGCCTGGGAAGGGCCAGGGTTTGGGACGAGGTTCAGGGTGGAGCCTGGTAGAGTGAGGAGTGGTCTTGGTAGGGTATAATGGCATGCACTCTACCTCCAAGGAACCATTTTTTTCCAGAAACAAACAAATATATAAATGACAGGAAGTGATTTCCATACTCTGGAGAGTAAGTTGCAATCAGTTGCCAACCTCCAGCTCCCATGTGGAGATGGCAATGCTGTTCAGGTAGGAACCTCTCCTGGACACCAATGGGTTCAATGATTCTCAGATTGAGTTTATTAGTCGGCCATTGGCCATTTCCAGCAAATTGACTGTACAGAACAAAAGTCAGTTAAAATTAAGACATCAAACTGATAAAATCACAGGGAGTAATAAAAGTAATAAAAATAATAAAAAGTTACACAGATAAAAGGAACCATAAAACCATAGGGTTTTAATCCTAATTGCACAATTTGGACCTGATTTTCCTGGCTGCAAGAGCAAACAGTGCAACTCTGTTGGTAACATAGGCATCGATATCGGACAATAAAAAGATCATATACTCAGTTTTTGAGAGGCCTGAGGTGGTAGGGAGTATTCTTTTAATAAACTTGCCTCTTGGTTCATCATTGGGGGGGGCAGTCCATTACATAGTGTGTGAGATCCTCAATCACTCCCCTATCACATTTGCAGATGCATTCAGATAGGGGGAGATGGGAGAACCGACCACTACGCACTGCTATGGGTAAGGATTGGAACCTTAAATGAGTAAATGCCATCCTGAGTGTTAAGGATGGCAGACTCTCCAGGTATGAAGATCTGCAGTTAATTCTCTTGAAATGTTTAAAAAGAGGGACAGCTTTGGACTGAGCAATTATATCACCATCTAGAACTGCATCCATTTGATAGATCAATTTCTGGAGCTCCTTTACTAAGCTTCCAGGCCTGATTAGATCGTCTGGGCCAATGGGTTCAATGGTTTCACTCACATTTAGTCCATCATCAAGATCATACTGGACCAACCCAACATTTCCCAAGATACAGAAATGGTTTTAAAACCTAGAGAGATGATGCCAGCCAGTTTTTGGAGGCCATTTTGATCCACATCGGGTAGCACCATACTTGGATCTGAGATACATAGGTACTCTTAGTAATATATGCAGCATTGAATATATACTGCATTTAATAATATTGCCATAGCGCATCATGCTCAGTATGTGTGGGGGTGTGTATGTACACACAGAACACTTTGTGGCCAGTATACACTAATCAGTCCGTCTGTCTGTCTGTCTGTCTGTCTGTCTGTCTCTATCAGCTAGCTAACTAGCTATCCATCCTTCCATCTTCTATCAATCACCATGGGGTTTTCAAAGCAAGAGATGTTCAGAGATGTTCATGACGCTGGCATTCCTTGATAAGCACCACTAGTTCACTGGTTTCACCCACATTAAGTTCAGCATTATGGTCAGACTGGACCAACCTGACATTTCCCATGATCTAGAAACTGTTTTAAAACCTAGATAGATGATACCAGCCAGTTGTTGATCAGAACTCAATCCGCTTACCTTCTGAGATCTGACAAGATCATGTTAGCCTAGGCCAGGGGTGGCCAAATGGCAGCTCTCCAGATGTTCATGGACTACAATTCCCATGAGCCCCTGTCAATTTTCAGGGGCTCATGGGAACTGTGGTCTATGAACACCTAGAGACCCACCAGGTCATGGCACTGTTCTACATTGCATATAGAACGTTATCACAAGTGTTAATGTTTAAAAGCAGCTCATTTGCACAACTTCTTGTTGTTATTTTTCCCACCTTTCATTGCATGCTGTTCACAGAATGGACACTTGCTTCCAGAAGGGGAGGGTGAAAAGAAAAAGGGAGTTGATTTCAAATCTGCGTTATGTAGCACCATAGCACAGCATGCTCCCACTAATTTAATTAAAATCTGCTCATATATGTTGCCATTGCCACACAGACTTATCCAAAGCTGTGAAAGCTCCTGGGACCACACAAGAGTTTTGCATCCAAATCTCTTTCCTTCTGCCAGCTCTCTTCTGCAAATTAAATTCCTTTTTTTGTTTTGCTTTTTTGTTGCAAGAGCTGTCATTTTCCAACCTACCTTCACCCACACAGGAAGAGGGTGAAGAAACATATCTTTAAATCGCTGACAATTGCATTGTAGTCTTTTTCTCTTTTTTTGTCGTTTTTCTAGACAACAATCCCAAAGGAGAACAATACATCAACCTTAATTGCAGGTGCATCATTTTAATTACAGAGTTGCATTGTATTAAAAGGGTATCTGCTCATCAGATTTTGAGGGCTCCTTTGCCCCCCTCAAGACAACATATATGGTTCTCTGTTCTCCATTTTATCTTCCTTTCTAGCATACGGAATGAAGTGGGCAAGGTCTTTTACTGCTGATCCATTCTAGGACTTCAGAGGGGGGGCAATAGAACTAGGATAGATTGGTCAGGTTTCTGTATTGAGTCTGATGTTGTCCCTTTGTTTACCTGCAGCCAAACTCCCCACTGCAAATATCAGCCGTCCTAAAGCAGGGCCACCCATTAATTCCACAGCAGGAAGGCTGACAAGACACACCTGCAGCATGGCCCAGTGGCTATGTGTCAGCCAACGCACAGGGGGCAGATCCGTGGGAACACCTATTTAAGGTGCCATGGGGTCAGGCTTTGGCCTCTTCACCTCAGGTGCAGACGGACAGCTCCCTTCCCTCCCTCCCTCCCTCCCTCCCTGTGTTATGGTTGCATTTTGCTTTGCTCAAAGAGCGAGTTTCAAGTTTTAATTTTCGTCACAGCTGTGGTTTAGGGGGCACAAGAAGGAGCTTTGGCAGGGGGCTGGTTTGTGTACTGGCCCCCTGAGGATGGGGGTCCCATTAAGTACGATACAAGTACGGCTAACCCAGCTGGGTAGCCAGGGGCTCGGAGCCAGACGTCTGAAGGTTGTAGAATGAGGTGGGTGCACTTCTGCCCTCGCAAACAGCATCTCCCAGGGAGGAGTCAGGTGGCATGGGCCTGCCCTCCCAGCTGGGATAGGGCAGGACCCAGGGTGCCACTGGACCCTTGTGTGCTCAGATAGCTGGATGGCTGCAGGGGTGGCTCTTCTTGTGCTGGGCCAACCCTACCTTGGAAGGAACTGTATTCAAATAAAAAGCTGTGGCCATGTTAACACCAACACCACAGTCATATCTTGCTTGGCCAATAATGCCCAGAATGCCAAGAGACCATGCGTATAGGAAGTGACTCATAGACCCACCTTGTTGTTTTTGTTAGGTGCGAAGTCGTGTCCGACCCATCGCGACCCCATGGACAATGATCCTCCAGGCCTTCCTGTCCTCTACCATTCTCCAGAGTCCATTTAAGTTTGCACCTACTGCTTCAGTTACTCCATCCAGCCACCTCATTCTCTGTCGTCCCCTTCTTCTTTTGCCCTCAATCGCTCCCAGCATTAGGCTCTTCTCCAGGGAGTCCTTCCTTCTCATGAGGTGGCCAAAGTATTTGAGTTTCATCTTCAGGATCTGGCCTTCTAAGGAGCAGTCAGGGCTGATCTCCTCTAGGACTGACCGGTTTGTTCGCCTTGCAGTCCAAGGGACTCGCAAGAGTCTTCTCCAGCACCAGAGTTCAAAAGCCTCAATTCTTTGACACTCGGCCTTCTTTATGGTCCAACTTTCACAGCCATACATTGCAACTGGGAAGACCATAGCCTTGACTAAATGCACTTTATAGCCACTTAATTTAGCTTCAGTGGACTCTGGCTACAGCCCTAAGAACGGTAGTTGGATGGCAATTCATAGCTGAAGAATTAGATTGGCTAAGATGCGTTATGTTTGCTCTCATGTTTGCAGTCTTTTGTTCCAAATATATTTGCAGGATTTGTGGGTCACCTCTCCACTATCTATCTCTATCTGCACTGGTTTAGAACCAATTTAGGATGACACTTTATTTACTTAGGCTTCAGCACTGCCTATTTATCTGCTCCGACTATTTCCAATAACCATCTGCATCTTCGTGATGTAGCCATATCTTTTGCATGTGTTCCTGTATCATGACTCACTTGGCCAGCTTGTCTTGGTCAGTAATGCCTTCTAATGAATGTATCAATTCATATCAGTAATCGCGTGGAGTCTGTACCTTCCTACTGACAGTCATGCATCCACTGGGGTGAGAACCAGTAAGAAAAGAGGGGAATGAATGAATAGTCCTTTCCTGGAGGCACGTCCTACTGAATCAAATAGGGCTAACTTCTGAGTGGACCTTATTGGGATTGCCCCTGAATGCGTCCAACATCACTATACATTTATCTCCAGAACTGTTTGTACAAGGACTACCAAGTAAATCCTTGGCTTTCACCCGAGAAGAGGTCTGGGGTGGTGATTGAATGACACAAGGAAAATGCTGGCCTCTGTCATTTCAGTGAGGAAATAGCATTTCTTATCTTTCTATAGAAACCAGGGTGCAATCAAATACCAGCTGGCCTGGCTTTAAATCTGACAGACTGTTCAGTATTTCAGGTAGGAATGTCAGTATGAACATAAACAATTTGTTCCCCCAGCAACCTCATTTTAATGTTTGTTTGTTTTTTTACATCCAGATTGATGAAGATTCCTTGTGGGTTTGAATGCTTGCACAATGGGCATTTCTGCAATTCATTTTCCTCGCTTGTGCATTCCTGTTGCATCAGGATTTTTTCGCCCCACATATTTTCACTCTCTCCAGTGGTTGATTTGATATTACACCATTTTGTGTCTGACACATCTCCCTGAAGATTTAAACAGCAGGTTTTGTAATGCCAGACATACAGCAATGTAATACTGAATTGACCACTAGGGGGAGAAAAATACAAGTGGAATAAAACCCTCCTGGCCAAAGTAATAGGTACACAAAAGAGAATGTGTTCTGTGTCCTTTGTGTTATGTTCTTTCTTTGATCCTAATGCAAGTTGTTAAAAGGCTTGTGCTATTGTATGGGGGTTTTGCTTTGGACCCAACACAGTTATAAACAACCGACGGAGGACTTAACAAGTGAGAAAGTTAAATGACACTGCATGATAACCAGAAGTGGATAGGATGAGTCTGCCATGAATATTACCCCAAACTGATCTCAGAATTGTGGTCCCAGGTTCCAACTATCTGCTGTTGTTTTCCAGAATTTCTATGTGTCTACTAAGGGCCAAACCAATGTCCAATAAATAAATAAATAATAAGTAAATAGGCTCATTTCTTTCCAACAGTCTGATTTCACCATCACAAAATCACAACATTTATTTTTCTCATATGTTAATTTTGTTTAAAATAAAAAGCTCACCAAAATAATACTCCAGTGGTAGTGAGTCAATTGAAAGTGGGGAAAAAAGAATCCCTAAATACCCTGCATGGTGAACTTAATGGCATGTGTTTATACATAAAGAGATATTCACTTATTAAACCCTTTTTAATGGACAGTGGAGGCAAAAGACACTGATTCATTATTAAGAGGTCTTTGTTAGGAGAAGTAAGAGGAAAAGTCACTGAGTATTACCAAAATTAGAACAAAGGGTATGCTATCACTAATTGTCACTAAAAAGAGTTCTGTGCATCTGGCATGTACAAGAGTCAACTGTATTCTACTCAAAAATAATATGGTGACTCTTGGATTTCCCATGCTTAGAATGCTTGCTCATGCGCTGGTTGTGCTCTTGACCTCATTGCTGGCCACAGTGGTGCAAGGCAAATTGTTCACCTCTCTTTGAACACTTTGCATGTGCAGTTGCACAAAATATGGTTGTACTCATGTCCTCACAGCGGTAAATAAACAAATAAATAAATAAACAAACAAACAAATAAATAAATAAATCCCTGTTTGAGTAACTAACTATTAAAGGAAAATGGCCAAATCTCACCCTCCCTAGGCCCTATACCCAAAATTTCCAGCTATTTCCCCATCCAGTACTGGCAACCTTACTCCTCATTCATGAAGGTCACAGATGGTACGATACTGTCCACAGTTAATCCAGGCGAAGCCCAGAGATCGAAAAACTGCTCTTCTTATTCTGCTGTTTTTTGGTGCACCCAACAGGGATAGATCAAAAATCCAAGGAGGCATTCCAGTTAGGATGATGTGGAAAAATCAGCACTTCTAAGATCAGTAAACACAGAATTGCTTAACTGCTGGACATGTCCATTTAGGGTAAACGGGAAAAGATTGTGTTGAATCAGAGTATTGATTTCTTTTTTTCCTGGGGAACTCATTCCCCTGAAGGAATAACATTTATGTCAAACAAAGGTTAAGTTGAATGGCACCTTTAAGACCTATGAAGTTTTATCCCAGGTATAAACCAGGCTTTCTTAACCAGGGTTTTGTGAAACTCTGGGGTTTCTCAATGGTGAAAAAGTTGAGGAAGGCTGGTCTAAATGCTTGTGTGCAAACACAATTAATCAGATACCGGGTTCTTAATTCTCAAGTCTATTAGGTATAATGTTCATCCATTTGCATTTTGTAAGAAAGGAAATATCAGTCTGTACCTGTGCAAGTATTTCTGTTAGGTTGATGGAGTTCCATTTCATCCCGTTTAATGTGGCACCTTCCATGAAGATAGGTTCAGGTATGCAGCCATGATTGTCTGAAGCAGCAGAATTGAAATCTAGAACCCATTTTGTTAATAAGCCTGACTTGTGCTCCTTGATGTGACTTTCTCTTTGTTCCCCTGTTTGGTTCAGTCCTCTGTTTCAAGGTCTATGGGGATGTGCCAAAAAGCATAATGGAAGGAGAAAGCAGATTGTAAGAGATGAAATTCCTGAGGATACATGTGGGTTTGCAAGGTTCCAGCTGTTTGGAGAAACTGCAGGGAAAATCCGTTGTTTTCATGGTCTCTTTATAAATGAGACCTCCCCCTCCCCACAATGCTTGTCCAGCATTGCCACAGTACACTGACTCCCACTTGGCAACCTGACACTGAAAGGGATTGGGATTTAAAAGTGCTCAGTTTGGGTCAGATTACAAATTTGGGCTCTTTCACATTCTCATTTTTGACATTTGCATGTTCCCCCTGCTTGGCTTTTTTAATTGTTTCTGCATGTGTTTTGCTCCCTCTAGTGGTCAGTTCAATATTACATTGTTGTATGTGGGGCATGTCTCCCTGCAGGTAGAAATTGCAGGATTTCAATCTGGACATGCAGCAACACAATATGCAATCCACAATTTGAGGAAGCAAACATGGGTGGAAAAGACCCCCCCAGTCACACAAATGACAAAAATGAAAATGCAAAAGAACTCCTTGTTATGATACTGTGAACAAGAAACCTTGGGAGTATAATTGTTAGGACTAGGCTCAGGGTGGTCTGGGTCAAATTCCTTCTCAATCACGAAGCACGTTTTGGTGAGCCAGGGTCTGTTTTTTCATCAATCTTCCCTACCTTTTGTGGTTGTTCTGAGGACAGAATGCAAAAGAACTGTATATGCCACTTGGGTTGTGGTAGAAGAGGAAGGAGATACCTTTCTTTACTGGGAAACTCCCTTGGAACGAGAAGTCCCTGGAAAGAAGCTGGTAATGGCAGCCACCACTCAGAGGACTCCTACGAACTAACATTAATTAATTAATTAATTAATTAATTAATTAATTAATTAATTAATTCGTTCATTGCATTTTTATACTGCCCTCCTTTGTGGTTTAGGGCAGTTTACAGGGAACATGAAATCCAATAAGATAGCATAAATTCAGTAACTGCATCAATATTAACGGCAACAACAGCATCCACAACATTTACTGTTTAACTATTAATGTTTCAACCATAACCCCGCAGATTGGTCAGATCGGGATTGCTCCATGATGTGTCTAGTGGGCATATCTGCTGTGTGTGTGGGGGTGGTGGGGGTTTTCTGGAGGGTCCAATAGATGTTAACAGTTCACTGGCCTCAACCAAATGCTGGGTGGAAGAGCTCCATTTTGCAGGCCCTGTGGAAGTGTGCTATCTCCGGCAGGGCCCAGATCTCCTCTGGGAGCTCATTCCACCAAGTGGGAGTCAGGACAGAGAACAACCTGGCCTTGGTTGAGACCAGACGTGATTCCTTGAGCCTTCTAAACTAGCAGGTGGCATCTAGCCTAACCAACTAAGAAGGGTTCCTTGTACCAAGTAGAATCCCATATGGAAAACTTGGTAGCATCGATGTAGTCTGGCAGGTAGGGAAGACTTTAAACAAAATAGCCCAGAGAAATATCCTGTACTGTAATGGAGCCAATGGAAGTTGTTATTAAAAGAAGGCTTATTCTATGAAAATGGGAGAAGGGATTTAAAGGTTGGTGGTGTTCACTTGCAGGGCAGCACTGTGCAAAATAAGGTGCGACTCTCTGTAATGGCATTAACATGGCCACAGCTTTATTTACTACCAGCCCAGAACAGAGGGTTGGCCCCAATTTGGGAACAAAGGAGGAGGCCCATAACCCCACAGCCATCCGGCTGCAACAGCCAGAGGCGCCCTGGCACCACCGTTCCCAGACGGTAAGGCCTGTCCCTTGCCTCTAGTTCTCCATGCAGGAAGCGGCCTGTATGAGGAGCCAATGGATACCCATCTCATTTGGCTCCCCAGGACACTTGGCTTTGACCCCCTGGCCACCCAGCAAGTTCAGCCATGCTCATATCTGCCAGCCCCTTAATAGGACCCCCAATGCCTCAGGGAGTCCAGGGTACAAACCGGCTCCCTGCCAAACAGGCTCTTCCTCGTGTTCTCTAATCCAGGGGTAGTCAACCTGTGGTCCTCCAGATGTCCATGGACTACAATTCCCATGAGCCCCTGCCAGCAAACGCTGGCAGGGGCTCATGGGAATTGTAGTCCATGGACATCTGGAGGACCACAGGTTGACTACCCCTGCCCTAATCCACAGCTGTAAGGAAAAGAAAAATTGAACATTTACCCCCCCCATAACTACCCCTCACCCAACAACCAGTAAACAGGGAGGGTGGGAGGAAAGACGGCCAAGAGGCCAAGCCGCATGTGGTGCTTTTTAAGGCGTCCCGTGCCCCCCCCCCCGGAACATTGCCATACGTGCCGCCTTAGTTTGGTGACCCTCTGCGATGTCAACGTTCTGAACAAGGGTAGAACAAAATGAGGGGGAAGGTATAAATAGATAAGACTGTATTCCGATTGCCTGTGGCTTTGTGCTTACCCAGAGGATGACTATCTCTGGCAGATTTCTGCGCTGCTGGAAATAACATTTTCCTTTTGTTCAGCCAAGAACTGTGTGTGGGGGAGAAGCATTCCCTATTGCTTAACAGGGTTTCTCCACTGTTGGCCCTTTCCGCACGCAAACCCCCCACCCCCCTCCAAAGCTGAGCTAGCAGCCACTTTGCTGTTTTCATGCGATAGCAAAGGGGGGGAAATGCTGTCGTGGCTCTGATACCTGTTCTGTAAATGAATAAACCCGGGCCAATTTAAGCAAGCGTGGTAAAGTGTTGCAAAACTCCTATTATATCATTCCCTGATAAAGGAGCACATTTGCTTTCAGCTTAAGAGGATGCCTCTGTAATTTCCTCCCTCCCTCCCTCCCCTAGCAGGAAAGAGGCAGAGGGAAGACAGAGAGAGAGAGAAAGAGAGAGATGCCGGCTGCCGTTTTACTGCTTTGTCTCGGGAATCCTCCGATCAACTCCCTGTCTTTCCTGTCACTGCAAGGGAAGGTGGTCATTTTCCAATGGAAACGAGCCACAATGGAACGAAGCATCCATCGTCTACTCAGCTGCCATGTGCAGTGCTTCTTCAGGATACTGGAAACTCCCAATCCTTTGTCCTTTTTTGCACTGACATGGCCGGTCCTGACCACATGGATGTAAGCAGTGGCCTAATCACAGTTTGAACCTCTTGTGGCGCAGAGTGGTAAGGCAGCAGACATGCAGTCTGAAAGCTTTGCCCATGAGGCTGGGAGTTCGATCCCAGCAGCCGGCTCAGGGTTGACTCAGCCTTCCATCCTTCTGAGGTCGGTAAAATGAGCACCCAGCTTGCTGGGGGGTAAACGGTAATGACTGGGGAAGGGAATGGCAAACCACCCGGTATTGAGTCTGCCATGAAAACGCTGGAGGGCGTCACCCCAAGGGTCAGACATGACTCGGTGCTTGCACAGGGGATACCTTTACCTTTACCTTTAATCACAGTTTGTAAAATGGCAGGGTGCCTTGGAACCCCCTTGGATCCCATTGCATCAACAGAAGCTTTCGGGCTGATGTGCAAGCGAGGAGGCACAGGGGACTCCCTTTTTTTTTCATAGCTCTTGTCGTATTTAGCCACCTTTGCGCATGTCCACGCAGAGTCAATAAACCTCATTTGGAATGGCAGTTTGGGAAGAGCAAGGCAACACTGCAGATGGCTGGGAAACACCAAAAGGAATCCATGGGGCACATGGCAGATTTGTTGAGCGTCTTCCAAAACCAAAATCCCATTCTGCTAAAGTAAATAAAATGTCTGTTGACTGGTTGGCTCGGGTTTCAAGCCTGGGTCAGAAATTCTCTAAAGGATTTCTCTCTCTCTTAAAATGCGAACATACAGCAGCAATACAAAACAAGCTCAACCCTTGAAATATTTAGCAGGACTTCATGTCTCTCCGCTACTTTTAAGGGCATTTTGTAAATGTTTAGGCTTCTTTCCCCCAGGAGGCTGAGGAGTTTGGGAGTAGAATGCAAAGCCAGGTTTTTTTTAAATGAAGGCTACAAAGGTTGTTTAGCGAGCATGGCACAAAGAAAATGGATGGGCTTCAAAACAAAGCTTGGGAGTCCAGACTCTCCCAACGACAGGGCACTGGAAAGGGTTACTGTGAACTCCATCATCTCCCGTTTTATGGCAAGCAGACTGGGTGTAATTTGATAAGCAGAGTTGCCTTTTCTTGGCAGGGAAATATCTAGGGATGTTGGGGATGGGGCCTGAGGGGGGTGGGTAGGAGGGAAGGAAGGAAGGAAGCTCCACAGGATATAATGCCATACAGTCCACCCTCTGAAACAGCCATTTTCTCCAGAGGGAGAGAAGAGCTGAACACCCCACTTTTTACTACCAGGAGTCTCAAAGCAGCTTCCAATCTCTTACTCTTTGTCTTCGCCACAGCAGACACCCTATGAGGTAGGTGAGGCTGAGAGAGCCCTGAGAGAACACTGGGTGGCACAAAGCCACCCAGTTTAGGGACCACCACTAGATTAGAGGCCACCACTCTTAACCTCTACACCAAGTGGGGTCCTGGTTGCCTGGAGATGTTGGGAGATGTTCAGGTGCTAGCTGGAGGTTGACAATTCTATTGATAAGGCTATAAGGTGTAGTATATAAGCTGCCATACTAGAAAGAGCTGAAATTCCACTTTTTAACAAGAGCAGCGTCATTAACCAGTTCTAGTTTCCTTTCACTCTTCTAAGCAAGAAGTTAACTTTAAGATATATTCCTGTGGTACCTTTGTGGTCACAAAATGTGCTGGTGATATACCCTCAGAGTGACCTTCTCTTCATAAAACTGAACACCTGTTTCTTGAAGTACATCCCACCCTCTCAGATGGCTGTGATATCATCCTATCACATTGGTATATGAGGCCAAAGTGAGGCCTTCCTTATAGAACTAGTGGTAAAGCCTGTTGCATTCTGTAATGCAGTGCGCATTAGCTCATGGTTTGTTGTGGGTTTAGTGACTCAGTTGGAAGCTGGCAACCCTAAGAGGAAGCCTCTCTGTGCATAGCCGTATTGACCCTAGTCAGGTTAATGCACACCTAGGGAGTGTGGAATTCTAGATAATGAATCTACAGCAATCTGGCAACCTTACCTCCTCTCTTGCCCTTAAATAGGTCAGGGGGTGTTAGGGGCTATGGAGGCATTACACACTTTTGAGGCCCAGACTTCAAGGAGTATGTTCAGACCAGAGACAGCCAACCTTCAGATGGCACCTGCAGATCTCCTGAAATTGCTGCTCATCTCCAGACTATAAAGATCAGCTCTCCAGACAAAAATGGCTGCTTTGGAGGGGTGACTCTGCAGCATTTTGGCCCACTGAGGTTTAGGGAAGCCAGCGTCCAGGTGGGGTCTGAGAATCCCCTGGAAGTACAGCTCATCTCCATGCAGTTAGGCTGAAGGGAAAGCTCCCCCCCCACACCTCACATGCACCCCTTCAAACAGAATGCACATGGTCCCAGACTCCCCTTGGATAGCACAATCTGTTGCTTGGCTGGTGATGTCTGCCCTTCGGAAGCCTGAGGCCTACTGCTGGCAACTGCAGTCCCTGTTGTTGTCTGCAAGGCCAAGTCGTTGCCTAATAAAAGTGGATCACCTAGTTTTTCCCAAAGTCTCACTGTCTAATTTCCTGTAAAGCTAACTCCACTTGAAATTCTGGGCCACTTATGCCTTTGATTTCGTAGGACGTTCCTGGCAAATACTGATTTTTATTTACCAGGCCAAGCTTGAGAAAAGTCACTTCAGTTCCTTTGTCTCTCCAGCCATTTACTTATTCACCATTTACAATTTCAGGCTGTAAATATTCTTTATTTAGATCTTCCACTTTCCAGACTCGCATGACCTATGCTGGTCTGTTTGTTTGTGCCCCAAAATACATAGGTAAGGGCTGGCCAAAGCCCATACATAGGTAAGGGCTGGCCAAAGCCCATAGCCCAGGAAGGACACACCCACACCACCCCAACTTCAGTCTGCAAGCCTCTACCACCATCTTTAGATCACTGCTCATCTTTAGATTATAATGATCAACTCTGCAGGCAAAAATGGCTACTTTGGAGGATGGGCTCTGAGGATGGGCATTGTACGATTTTAAGGCCCTTCTCCAAACCTCCAGGAATATTTCCAATCCAGGGGTAGCCAACCTCCAGGTGGGGCCCGGAGAGCTCCTGGAATTACAGCTCATCTCCAGACTATAAAGATGAGCTCTCCAAGCAGAAAAAAAGCTGCTTTGGAGGTTGGACAAGGTTGTTGTTCAGAGGAAACATTTAAGGCCTCCCACGCAGGTTATTGTGGAGTTGAATCTCTTGAGGCCTACTGCACAGGGTTGTTGTGCAGATGAAACAGGAATCAAAAGAATCTCTGCAACAGCATCCATTTTCATCTGCACAACAACCTTATGTGGTAGGTCTCAAATCTACAGAGAGTCGTAGGGAAGAAATATAATGGCTTGGCTGTGTCTTTCCTCCAGCAATGAGGCCGGCCAAAGGAATGTTTTTTAGTGAGGAGGGGTATTTCTGTGGCCTTCCTGTCAGCCAACTATTAGGCAGAAGGGGAAAGCTTTACCCCCTCAAAAGGAAAACACAAGTATGCCCACAGACTCCCCTGCATTGTTCTCAGAAATGCTTCCCTTGGCTCAGTTAGAGGCTTCCTTCACAGCAGACCTTAAGGGAGGTGGGGAGTTAGCTGCCAGGGGTGGGTCTCACCGGGCAATGAGACAAACTGAAAGAACTGTGAGGAGATGGACAGGGGTGGGACTGGCATGCTGACTGGGCAAAAAAGTTTGAGCCCAAATGTTGCTCATTATGCTGTCTGAATAGGAAAAGCCATGAGATGAATAATTACTACAGTGTAATATTTAAAGATGTATGCCAACTACCAAATAGTGATTAAATAACAAGATAAATTGATTGAACTTGTCAGTTCAATTTAATTTTCTGCAGGAAATGCTGGGGGTTCCTTATGTTTGAAATGTGTCCAGAACCTTCTGGAAGCTAAGGTGTGGCTCGTTGCCTTTAAATAAGGGTTATGGCTCCATTTTAACTCTGATCCCTTCAGTTAGACATATCAGTTACTGGCTGAATATCCATTTTCAAATTGGCTAACATACATGGCATTCAAAATAATAACTTTAGATTTATCTTTGGAAAAGAGGCCTTTTTAACATCTAACTTACTGGACTCAGATCTACAAAAAAAGGCTGCCAATAAAACTTGCCCTCTCAATTTTTTTAGGGACAGCATCAAGAGTGTGCTACATAGTTCCATATGTCTTTCAACTCCATGCACCGCATTTGCGTAGAGCTTTTTCTTTGACTAGATCGAACAGCATCCCTCCCAGCTGTATTATTTGGACAGTATCAGGGTGCAGCCTGCCCTGACAGGTGTTGCCCATGTGTGAAGGATCATACTGAAAGCCTTTTGAAGGTTCTTCTCCAGTGCTTTTTCTGCCAGACAATTTGTTCTGAACTTCTAAACCTGACTTCGATATAACTAGCAGAACTCCCTGATTATCTTAAGTTTCTCCTTCTCGATAATGCAGAGAAAGACATAACAGAAATTGTGGTGTTCTCTAATTCAGGCTTCCTCAACCAGGGTTTTTTTTGTATCCCTGGGGTTTTTTGACGGTCCTGGAAGGGTTTCTTGAATGGGTGGGAGTTAATTCATTTTTACATATATATTTTAAATGTGTTAAACATTTATCGAGTGATATGATCATACCTGGTCATGGCAACTTACCCTTCCTCCCAATATGGCCAATGGTGGGCCTGGAGGGGGTGGGAAGGGGAAGGGGTTCTGTGTGGTTCTGTGTACACAGCTATGCTTCCCAGCCATATTCTGCCACTTCGGGGGTTTCTCGAAGCCTGAAGAATGTTTCAGGAAGTTCTCAACGATTTTTTAAAAAGTTGAGAAAGTCTGCTTTAATGATTTCACTTGACATGCAATATTTAGTTACTTCAAAGCCCGTTCATAAGAACGGGCCTTGAAAGGGTCCTCCATCTCTGTGGGCTGGCTGCTTTCCAGGCTACCGGGAAGGTCTCAGGCCGGGGTGGGGGGAAGAGGAAGTGGTTCCCGGCGGCCCAGAAAGCACACCCGGCGGCTATGCGAGGTGCTGGGTGTGTTTCCCAGGCCGCCGGGAAGCGCTCCCTCTCTCCCCGCCCCCCCACAGATGGTCCTCTTACCTGGGGCACCGCAAATGGAGCGGCAGAGTCACAGATGTGCCTGGCTCTAACAGTCAGGCATGTTGTGAGGCAAGGAGTGAAGGCTCGGTGAGGGAGGGCAGGGCCAATCAGGCTGCAGGTGGCAGCACCCGGATTGGCCCTATTCCTACTTGGACAGGGAGGGCTAGCACCCTGATTGGCTTTGCTGAGGCTGGACCGTTCATCCCCCAAGGCTGTTTCACAATTATATATAGGCACCAAAAGGATAAGATATAATTTCATTAGAACTTTGTGGTTTTATTGTCGATTGCATATTAAGTCACTGTTTACATGCCAATAAAGGCTATTTGAACTTGATTAATGGATGCAAACGATCTTACCCTACAGTCCAATGGCCCTACATTCTTCCCCTGTTCTCTCTTGGCCGTTAAAAGGCGTTGAATGTTTCATCGGACTTCCCGAAATGAACCTACTCTTCATTGCAGAATGGCTTGCCGTCGCAAGAGGTGTGACCTGACATATCCTATTCCAATCGACCCAATTAGGCCCTAACACAATCAAGTTCCTTAACTAACCTGAGCCCAACAGTGCCCTCATTTCTGCCTTTTGAAGCTGAAGCTCTTTGTGAGAAAACACAAGACCACGATTTCCCCCTTCATCCCTCCTCCAAACTGCTGAGTTGAAATGTCAATCTTTTCAATTTTTCAGCACTGGAGCTACTTACAGTTCGAGTGTAGCCGGGAAAGCGCTGCTTGTTTTCCTTTTATCTGTCAAACACGGCAAACCTGAGGTAGTTTGGCCCGAGGACAGAAGGCCACCTAGGAACATCAGCATGGAGTTTCTCCTCACTCTGCCAGTGGGAACGGTTTCCCGTTTGTTTGTTTGTTTGCTTTCTTATGTCCTTTTCCTTGCTGAATGACAAAGGTTGTAGTGGTATCGTTTTTTAGCTGCAAATCCTGCACCGCCTGTTCGTGACCAAGATGCACAAGAACATCCTGTTTACCTGCAGGAAGGCCAGCAAATTTCGACAAGGAGAAGGGGAGGAAAATCCGGAAAACAAGCAGCTCTGGGGCTTCATCTCTGCACGATCGGAAGGATTAAAGTAGATTTAGGCTTGTTTGATTTACGGTAAAGTGCTTTACTATAAAGTAACTGGGAGTTTACTTTGTAGCGTAATTCCCATTGGGTTTGTACTCGGCCTCACCGGACATTGTCTGCAACAAAAAATAAAGCAGAAATGGAATTTTATCATCCTCACTGTTATTTGTTGGTGGTGGAAACATGATGTGGTCTATCCCTTAGGACTCTCAAGGCAAGGGGCAAACAGAGATGCTTTGCCATTGCTTACCTATGTCTAAAGGTAAAGGTAAAGGTATCCCCTGTGCAAGCACTGGGTCATGTCTGGCCCTTGGGGTGACACCCTCTAGCGTTTTCATGGCAGACTCAATACGGGGTGGTTTGCCAGTGCCTTCCCCAGTCATGACCGTTTACCCCCCAGCAAGCTGGGTACTCCTTTTATTGACCTTGGAAGGATGGAAGGCTGAGTCAACCTTGAGCCAGCTGCTGGGATTAAACTCCCAGCCTCATGGGCAGAGCTTTCAGAATGCAAGTCTGCTGCCTTACCACTCTGCGCCACAAGAGGCTCCTATGTCTAGCAGCTCTAGATTTCCTGGGTAGTCCCCCACCAAATACTAACCAGGGCTAATGCTGCTTAGCTTCCCAGATCTAATAAGATCAAGCTAGCCTGAGCCATCCAGGTCAGAGCAACTGTTGTTGTTTTCCTGAATTCTAAGGTGGAGGCAGCCTTAGTGAATTAGACTGTGTCCAGACTTCTGGAACGATACATTCCCTGCCTCTTGCAATGCTTGCATACACCCTCTCTCCTGATTTGGGCTCCTGATTTGGGAAGTCTTGAATCAAACTCCAAGTTTTCGCTATACCTGAGTACAGGTACAACTTAGAGTTTCCTTCTTCTTCAAGAACAAGGTTTCCAATGTATCCAATGGTGGTTTAGGATCCTGGTTTATTACTTACTTTCTTAAATGATATTGCTTTGATGGCCAACTGGCTATAAGCAATGTCACACACTGAAATAACCCCAAAATCATCCCCTTTTACATTTAACTACCGACAACCAACATTTTGCTACTGGAAGCAGTGGAGGAGTAGCTCCAACAAGGCTGCCTGAAACTAAATCCTCTGAAGATGGAGGTCCTGTGGCTAGGCCAGAAGGGACCAGTCACTAAAGTAGCTCACCAGGTATTTTTCCATGTATTCCAAGCAAAGCTACTAGAGCCCATGCTGATCCCAGAACATCTAGCCATGGTGATGCATGCAACGGTCACCTCCTGGCTAGGTTACTATAACTCGCTCCATGCAGGCCTTCCCTTATCCCTAACCCAGAAATTACAGGTGGTACAGAATGCAGCTGTTTGAGTCCTTATGTGAACCCCATGGAGAACCCATGTTTGGCTTATTCGCCAGCAACAGCATTGGTTGCTGATTGAGTTTCAGATCAATTTTAAGATGCTGGTTCTAAACTTTAAGGCCTTAGGTGGTCTAGGACCTGCATACTTGAGGGACCACCTCTCCATATATGTCCCCCAAAGGGCCTTTTGGTCAGCAGATTCCAACTTGTTGATAATCCTGGGCAGCAAAGAGGTATTCATGGCCTTGACCACAGCCAGGGCCTTTTTGGTCCTGACTCCACCCTGGTGGAATGAGCAGCCGGTGGAGACTTGGGCCCTTAAGGAGATTCCAAAGTTCTGAAGGGCCTGCAAAACAGTGCTCTTCCATCAGGCATTTCTTTAAGACCAGGGCTCCACCTCCAACATGTGGGGTTCTTGGCCAGATTGTTGCCCCCATATCAAGTCAGGCCACACAGTAATACGAGCCGCAAGGGAGTGGCGGGCTATAAATCTAATAAATAATAATAATAATAATAATAATAATAATAATAATAATAATAATAATAATAATAATAATAATGACTTGTTTGCCTGCCTCACTGGGATAATGTTTCTTGGGTTGAAGTGTTTATAGTAGGAACTGTAGCAACTGGTTTTTAGTATGAATTTCAGTCATTTTATATAAGCTTGTATTTGTCTTGTTTTATATACTGATGTAAAACCACCCTGAGACCATTTTGGAGAGAGGCAGCCTAGAAATCTCATACACAAATATATTTTTTAGGAAAACCACAGTTTCATCATCCATATCTCATAATATCAGAATTAGACTCTGTGATGAAAGATAAGATTTATACAATAAAACCTGCCCTAAATATTTCTCTCTTAAATACTCCCCCAAACAACAGAACAGCCAAAATTGGTTCCAGAGTCTCAATATGACCATCCGCACACTCACAACTTCTATAAGCTTAAGGAATACTTGTATAATGGCCTTCAGTAACCATTGATGGCAAGGTGTTTAGCCTAGCTAGCATAAATGCCCCTCTAGACTGTGGCATCATTAAGGGGAAAACGTATTATGGAATCAAATTAGAGGACATGAGTGGCTACAGAGCACACACATTGTGTTTTCTCCTGTGTACTGCTAAAATCCAGGGATCTCATTGCTTACTTGATTCCTTTCATCTCAAATGCTTTGTTTGGGTTAAAACCAAACAATTGAAGCTAGTTATCCTGGTTTATTGAGAGGAAAAGAAACTTCCCAGGTGCCTGCCTTTCACATGTCATAGCAAATTAGAGTGTGATGGCAGGTTCCTCAACCCAGGAAACTTCCAGACTTATTCGATGCATGAGAGGTGGAGGGGCCTACAAACAAGGCAAACAGCCAGATGCACACCTGTCGCGAACAAGGAAGGGTTTGTTGTGACATCTGAAAGGCAGCCAGTATGAAAGTGGCATGTCAAATGTCACTTATGTGGGGGAACCCAGAATTGTCAGTAGTGCCAAAGTAATCGTTGGGTGGTGTTTATGAGCATCGGTATTCAAGCAAGGGTCTCTTTGCCTCTGAAATGTTTCTTTGGGAGATCCTGGGCTGAATCTGCACGTACTTTGTTTATTCCGTTGTGGATCCTGCTGAATCCAGATCGGTTTGAACTCGGGTCTTCCTCTATCCCTCCACTCCCAATTGAAACAGAAAAGAGTTCTGCACATGGTTAGGGAAGCTCAGAAGAGAAGGGGGGGAGCCAAGCGCAGCAGGAGCCTCTTTCTTTCTTTTTTTGAAGGGGGAGGGGGGAAGAGGATTGGAGACATCAGAGGAGGGAGAAAAACAAACAAGAAGCAAATCTCTACAGAGAGAAGTTAAGGTTTCTGGAGCTTCTGCTGAAAGAAGTTAGGGCTCCCCTTTAAGGCAAGGTTGTAGCCTGGGAACGAGGAAGCCTTTGAACTGAAGCCTTGTCCAAACAGGGCTTCTCTACCATGGAGGCTCACCAGCAAGTGCAGAACCAGCAGAGGCTCAGTAGCAAGTTAGTTCGGGGAAAGCAGAAAGCTGCATGCTTTCTCATGCCAATTTTTCAAATATTGGGGGGTTATATCTACTCTAGGATATTGCGGGAAAAAGGTAGGGTCACTCCGGATCAATCATGCTAGTTGCAGAGGGAAAATTTAAAGCACCCAAAATCAAAGTGGAAATCACATTCAGTGGAGACGGCAGGGACTGAATCGACCTGGGATTGAATGAAAGCTCCGTGCAGATTCAGCCCTAGTGAGTAGATATGTAAATCAACTGAAGTTAATTGGCTTACTATTTCCCTATAAAGCTTGAATCTTAGAAACTTTCCCTAATATACTCTCTGTTTAATTTTCTCTTTTTTTGAGCGAGAGAGAGACAGAAAATATTGATTTCAGCAGAGTTCAATTTAGTTCTTGGTACAAATTAATATGCTTTCCTTAATTCTCTGTGTCATCAGCTGGGAGGGGTTGTAAGTCCTCTCGTATTTATTTGAAAGGATGAGCTCTTGTTTCTCTTGCACCTTTTACAAATGTTCATTATTTATTTAATTCATTTCTATCTCACTGTTCTCTTCAGTGGAAATCGAAAGCGTCTTACATCATCCCTCTCTTCTTCATTTCCTCCTGACACAACAGTCTTCTCAATGCATGGCATTTGTATGTATGCTGTCCTTCATTTTATGCAGAATCAAGAATCAGGGTTTTCATGTAAACGAATGAGAACCTGATTGAAACAGTGATTTTTCAGATGAACCAGGAAGATTGGCAGAACTTGCTATCATCCTTAAAAGACATAGATCCACACACCCCTTTACTGACCGTGTTTGGGGTTCCAGCTTCCTCTGGTGGTGGCTGCTCTGTAAGATGGGGTTTCCTTTCCTAATCTAGAAGAAGAAGAAGAAGAAGAAGAAGAAGAAGAAGAAGAAGAAGAAGAAGAAGAAGAAGAAGAAGAGAGTTGGTTCTTATATGCCACTTTCCTCTACCCACAACAGAGACCCCGTGAGGTGAGTGAGGCTGAAAGAGCCCTGATATTACTGAAGAAGAAGAATTGATTCTTATATGGTTCTTTCCTCTACTCGAAGGAGTCTCAAAGCAGCTTACAGTCGCCTTCCCTTTCCTCTCCCCACAACAGACACCCTGTGAGATAGGTGAGGCTGACAGAGCCCTGATATTACTTTAGAAGAAGAATTGATTCTTATATGGTTCTTTCCTCTACCTGAATGTGTCTCCAAGCAGCTTATAGACACTTTCCCTTTCCTCTTCTCACAACAGAAAGAGCCCTGATATTACTGAAGAAGAGTGGGTTCTTATATGCAGCTTTTCTCTACCCGAAGGAGTCTCAAAGTGGCTTACATTCACCTTCCCTTTCCTCTCCCTACAACAGACACCCTGTGAGGGAGGGGAAGCTGAGAGAGCCCTGATATTACTGCTCGGTCAGAACAGAAGAAGAAGAGTTTGTTCTTATATGCTGCTTTTCTCTACCAGAAGGAGAGGCTTACAGTTGCCTTTCCTTTCCTCTCCCCACAACAGACACCCTGTGAGGGAGGTGAGGCTGAGAGAGCCCTGATATTACTGAAGAAGAAGAAGAGTTGGTTCTTAGATGCTGCTTTTCTCTACCTGAAGGAGTCTCAAAGCAGCTTCCAATCGCCTTCCCTTTCCTCTCCCCACAACAGACACCCTGTGGGGTGGGTGAGGCTGAGAGCCCTGAGATTACTGAAGACGAAGAAGAGTTGGTTCTTACATGCTGCTTTTCTCTACCTGAAGGAGGCTCAAAGTGGCTTACAGTCGCCTTCCCTTTCCTCTCCCCAAAACAGACACCCTGTGAGGTAGGTGAGGCTGAGAGAGCCCTGATATCACTGCTTGGTCAGAACACGTTTCTCAGTGCCATGGCAAGCCCAGCTGGCTGCATGTGGTGGAGTGAAGAATCGAATCTGGCTTGCCAGATTAGAAGTCTGGTCTTCTAACCAATACACCAAACTGGCTGTCCCAGTCAGATGGGTAAACTCAGCCAATCAGGAATAATGTAATAAACAGAATTGCAGCAGACACCATATAGCCAATCAGATATAGCTGCTGAGGACAGAGAAGACAACAAAAATCACTTTGTAATATCTAAAGATGTGTGGTGTGGATGATATGGGGATGAGGGAAACTGGGCTGTGTTTACAAAATATAAGTATTGGGTTGTGTCATACATTTGGCATTCGGCACGTGCAAAAAAGCATCATGCAGTTTCACATTCGGTTGGAAACAAATTGGCCGATTCTGAAACGCATGAATACCCCTTCACCTTTTTGGATTTGGCCCAATCAATTCAGCTGAACCTGAAAAATTTCAAGGTTTTTTGTGTGCATTTGTCTGTTCAGTCCCCCTCCCCCCCAGACAGCAAGAAAAAATAAAGTATATCACCTGCAGAGGTGCATACTGATCCATCACCCATAGACAGAACAAAGCAAGACAGAGCCCTAATGAGGCATTTTGGAATAGAGGTGTCCTATGACTACCAAGGGAGAAACAGTAGCTCAGATGGAAAAAGACCCTGACCAAAGACAGGAGACTTGGCTATACCTCAAATCATTTATAGGGATATAATCTGCAAATGGACACTGAATCCACTAAAGGCCAATTTTGACCGGGTGGCAGTCTAAATGTGATGTAATGCCGTCTCCAACAGCACTTCCACCATATCCCCACCCCTTGGACTCCAAATTTCTAATCATCATCTTGTGAAAATCTATGTTCCAGTAGTTCGATGTCTCTCTGTCTCTGTCTCTGTCTCTGTCTCTGTCTCTGTCTCTGTCTCTGTCTCTGTCTCTGTCTCTGTCTCTGTCTGTCTCTCTATCTCTCTCTCATGTTTTTCAGAATTCCTTATCTTCCATCAAGCAGTCCTTTCGAGTGGATGAGAGCAAATACCACTCTCCATGTTAATGGACATTAAAAAAAAATAAAAAAGAACTTGAAGTAGTTATTTCCTCAAGGACTGAACTCCAGTTCTTCATTTCAAAGGCCAAATGTAAAAAGGCACTGATGGGAGCATGTGAGTTTAAACTCTCCTGAACCACCGAAGATCATCAACGTTGGACGAGTTCTTTCCTGAGGACTGGATGCTTCCCACGAGATAAAATGCAAGAACAATGTGTATTCCTATCCTCTGTTATATCTGGCTAGGTAGCATATCACGTGGCTTTGTTTTATAGCCATACTATGCCAAGTAGGCATGGGAGGTTTGGCTCGGATCAGCCAAAAAGTACCCAAATTAATGCTTATTCAGGTACCTTTTGGGCTTAACCAAGCTAAACTGCCCATTCCTTGAATTTCAACAGTCTGAAGGATGGCTGAATCCTGATTTGGACCATTGAAATAATGATTTGGCCACAATTCATCCGTTTAAATTCTCCCCGCAACACCTTAGAATGACCTGCTCCTGACCCTTTCATCACCAGCTGTTGGGTCCACTGGCTGCCACCTTTAAACACTTGCTCCACCTGAGCCACTGTTTCTCCCTCCATAGCCAAATTACACTTATTTATTTATTTATTGTATTTATCATACTTTTATACCGCCCTCCCCGGAGGCTCAGGGCGGTTTACATTATAACAGAGAACCATACATAAAACAGTCTGTAGAACATGTACACCAATAACCAACAATTGCAACCAAACACAACACAGTATAACAATAAACAATCATAACACAAACAGGTCCAGGGCTTGTTGATGGGATTCTGAGGGGGGTGGCTTATTGATTGAATTCTGAGGGGGGGTGGGGGGGAGCAGGGGCCCTTGGTCGCTGTAGATTACATCTGGTCTCGGCCAAATGCCTGGTGGAGGAGCTCCTTTTTGCAGGCCCTGCGGAACTGTTTAAGCTCCGTCAGGGCCCTGATCTCCTCTGGGAGCTCGTTCCACCAGGTAGGGGCCAGAACAGAGAATGCTCTGGCCCTGGTCGAGACCAGACGGACTTCTTTAGGGCCAGGGATCCTTAGCTGATTGGAGGCAGTAGAGCGCAGAGCTCTTTTGGGGGCATAGGCGGGGAGGCGGTCCCTCAGGTACACTGGGCCCTGACCGCGTATGGCCTTGAAGGTAATTACCAGAACCTTTAGTCTGATCCAGAATTCAACTGGTAACCATTGCAGCTGATGGAGAATAGGCCGGATATGGGACCTCCACGGTGTTGCCGTGAGGATCCTGGCTGCTGCATTTTGAACTAGTTGTAGTTTCCGGGTCAGGGCTAAGGGCAGGCCTGCGTAGAGCGAGTTACAAAAGTCCAGTCTAGAGGTGACCGTCGCATGGATCACTGTGGCTAGGTGTTCCGGGGCCAGGTAGGGCGCTAGTAGTTTGGCTTGGCGGAGATGGTAGAATGCCAGCCGCGCTACCTTTGTGATCTGGGCCTCCATTGTCAGGGAGGCGTCCAGAATCACGCCTAGGTTCCTGGCAGAGTGAGCCGTAGAGAGCTGCACTCCATCCAGGGTAGGCAGGCGCGCTTCCTCGCATGGGCCCTTCCTACCTAGCCACAGGACCTCCGTCTTTGAAGGATTGAGCTTCAGACGACTCTGCTTGAGCCATCTCGTCACTGCTTCCAGGCAGCTGGCTAATGCTTCTGGGGGAGAGTCAGGGCGGCCATCCATCAGGAGGAAGAGCTGGGTGTCATCTGCATATTGATGGCAACCCAGCCCAAACATCCGTACCAGCTGTGCGAGAGGGCGCATGAAGATGTTGAATAGGATAGGAGAGAGGACTGCTCCTTGTGGGACTCCACAAGTAAGTTGCCGGCGGCCTGATGTTTTCTCTCCTATTGCAACCCTCTGTCCACGATCCTGGAGGAAGGAGATCAGCCATTGAAGGGCTGTCCCTTGTATTCCAGCATCGATGAGGCGGCGAGCTAGAAGCTCGTGATCGACTGTGTCGAATGCTGCTGAGAGGTCTAATAATATCAGCAGTGCCGACCCGCCTCGATCCAACTGGCGACGGAGGTCGTCCGTCAGGGCGACTAGCGCTGTCTCTACCCCATGGCCAGGCCGGAAGCCAGACTGGGATGGGTCTAGGACCGAAGCTTCTTCCAGGTATTCTTTCAGTTGGTTTGCGACTGCCCTTTCTATCATCTTGCCCAGAAACGCTAAGTGAGACACGGGCCTGTAGTTGTTAGGCTCTTGTGGGTTTAGAGATGTTTTTTTCAACAGTGGACGTACCACAGCCTCTTTCAAACCCTCCGGGAATTCTCCTGTTGTTAGAGATAGGTTTATTATCTCCTGGAGGGGGCCCATTATCTTTATGCCAGCTGTTTTCAAGAGCCAGGATGGGCAAGGATCTAGTGGGCATGTAGTTGGTCTTGTTGTCGCTAGAATCCTGTCCACTTCGGTCAGCGTGAGTCGTCTGAAGTTACTCATAGTTTTCTCCAAAGATGGCCAAGGGGCCTCTAGTTCACTTTTTGTATCTAAGGTTGGAGGGAGGTCGTGGCGGAGTGTCGAGATTTTGTCCGCAAAATGACTCGCAAATGCCTCGCAGCTGATGTCCAATTGGCTACTGTTTTGTTGCCCTTCAATCAGGGCAGTGAGGGATCGAACTACCTTAAACAATTGAGCTGGGCGTGAGTCTGCAGATGCGATAGTAGCCGAGTAAAAATTGCGTTTTACTGACTTCACCGCCATCTCATAGGCTTTCATCTGCATTCTATAAGATGTTCTCGAGGCTTCGTCACGAGTCTTCCTCCAAACTCGCTCTAGCCGTCTCAGTTCCCGTTTCTTGTCGCGAAGCTCCTCGGTGTACCAGGGAGCTCGCTTGAGACGGGGCCGGAGAGGGCGTCGGGGAGCTATCTCATCAATGGCAGTCAGCAGTCTGTTATGCCAGTCACTGACCAGGCCATTGAGAGAAGTGCCAGGAGGCATTGGTTCCCGCAGAGCATTCCGGAATCCTATTGGATCCATAAGTCTCCGTGGGCGAGCTAAAATTTGCTCGGCGCCCAACTGAGGAGTGGTGGGAGCCTTAGCCGAGCCTTTAGAGCATAGTGGTCTGACCATGGCACGGCTGTTGTTGTGACCAGATCCACATCCAAACCTGCGCCGAAAATAAGATCCAGGGTGTGACCTGCTTGATGGGTGGGGCCAACAACAAATTGCGAGAGCCCTAGTGTTGCCATGGATGACACTACGTCCTGTCCAGTTCTAGAGGACAGTAGCTCAGCATGGACGTTAAAGTCCCCCAGGACTAGTAGACTGGAGAACTGTAGCGTCCAGGCCGCCACCGCCTCTAGCAGGGCAGGCAGGGCATCTGGTGGTGCATTGGGCGCGCGGTACACTAGCCAGATGGCCACGCTCTCGGTTGATCCCCATCCGAGGCCAACACATTCAATGCCTGGTATTGACGACGCAGGAAGGGTTCTAAAGGAGATAGCCTCTCGGGTTAGGATTGCCACCCCTCCTCCCCGCCCCGCTGTCCGGGACTGGTGGAGGACAGAAAACCCAGCAGGGGCTAGATCTTTGAGGGCAACCGTTTCCCCGTCCCTGGTCCAGGTTTCTGTCACGCACGCCAGGTCCGCTCTTTGCTCTACAAAGTGGTTTTGCAGCGTAGAGGTTTTGTTGTTTATTGACCTGGCGTTGCACGGCACCAGTGTCAGAGGCGGGTTGTTTACCTTTGCCTCCACCCTAGTGTCATGAGGGATGGGGCGGAGTCTGGAGGGGGCTCGAGTATGGTTGATTTTCGACCCCCTTGGTTTGATGTATCTCCGCCATCCGCTGTCCCTGCCTTTGCCCCTTATTATTGGGATCCCTGACCCTATCAAGGCCCCTGCTTTTTCTCCTTCCTCAGTTTTGCTAGGCATTATGAGCTCTATGGACACTGTTGGTTCAATTCTTAGTTCTATGGTTTGGCTGGGGTTGATTGTTGAACCCCGGTTCTGTCTTTGTGTGTGTGAGTTGTGTATCTGTGGGAGGTTGGCCCTGATCGCTAATTACAGCCTCTCAGGGCTTTCCGGTTCCACTTGTGTGCAGTTATGTGCTGGGTGTAGGGTGTGTGTCGTTGTGGGTGCCTGGAGGGGTGGTCCCGATCGCCTGTTGTGGCACCTCAGGGTTGCCCAGTCCAGGGGTGTATGATGTATGAGTGGCCTGAGTGTTATTTCATGTTGGATTGTGGTTGGAAGTTGTGGATTGAGTGGTGGCTAGTTGGCAGTTAGGGTTGTTTGGTGAGTGGAAGGTAGTTGATAGGTTGGTTGGATTAATTGCTTTGGCTGGGTTCAAGTAACTTGATTTTTTGGAATTTAATTGTTTTGGGTAGGTTGGGGTAGAGTTTAGATTGTTGGGGTGGGGGTTGGTTTTTGGGGGGGTTCGGTATTGGGTTAGAATAGATTAATTGATAGTAGTTGATTGTATATGGTGGGTGGGTGGGCAGGTGTTAATTTAGTGTGAAATCAATCAGGATTAGTTGATTGTATTGGTTTGGGTAGATCTGTTGGTGTCAATTTGTTGTTTTGGCTGGGTGGGGGTGTTGGTTAATTTGGTTTGGTTGGGTAGATGGGTGGGATGGGAGGAGAAGTTAATTTAATTTGGAGTCTGTTCAGTGTGGGTTGGTAGTTTGTGAAGGGAACTCTTCTTATTTCTCTCCTGTCTCTCTCTTCCCTCTTTTTCCTTTTTTCCCTTCCCCCTTGTTTTTCTTTTCTTTCTCCCCCTCTCTCCTTGTTTTCTCCTTCTTTCCCCCCTCCCCTCTTTTTTGGTCCTTCTTTCCCCTCTTCCCTTCCTTTTCCCTTCTTCCCCTCCCCTTCCCTCTCCCCCTTTTTCCTTTCTTCCCCCCCCTCCCCTCTTTCCTGTGCATAACACAATGTTCCCGTCTAATTCTTTGCCGTTGCTGGTAGTTTGGCCGGTGTCTTCTTTTTCGCTCTCTCTGTCCTCTCCCCTTCCTTCCCCCCCCCTCCGTTTTCTGTTTGCAGTTTCTTTTCTTTTCTTTTTTCCCCCCGCTTGATTATCTTCCCGCCCTACTTGTTCCCGCTCAATTTCTGACAGATTGTTTAATGCACCTTCCCCCTTCTTGGGTGGGGTTTTCGCTGTTTAAGATCCTCTCCCTCCCCCAACTAATTTGCTTCCCGCTCAATTATTCCCGCTCAATTTTCTTGACGTTTGTTTGGTATCCCTTCCCCCCTCTGGTGTGAGTAGCGTCCGTCTGAATCCCTCTCCCTCCCCCACGTAATTGAGACGCTATTCCTTCCCAAGACCCCCAGTCGTTCGTGGGCAGTCTGCCCCCCCCTCTGGGCACAAATCAATTTAAATCATTTATAATTAAATAGTTAATCAGTTGAATTAATTAAGTTGTTGTCCGTTTGAGTCTTTTTCTTTCCACTTCACGAACCCCCCCCCCCCGCCCTCCCAAGGTTCGGCACCTCTCTTTCCTTCTTTGTTCTGGCTATGCGGGTGTTCCTTTTCTTCTTTCCCTTTCCCTTCTCCTTACTTCAATATACCGGCCGGCTGCAGCGGGGCCCCACGGCGCTGTGCTCCCAGCGGGCTGCAGCAAGGTTCTGCGAAGGTGGGGAGGCTTTGGACGAAGGCCGGTTTTTCTTGGCCGCGGCTGGGCGCGCAGGTGGATGGCGGCCGGGGCCGTGGGCGGCGGTTCAGCGTGATGGTGGTGAATCAAACAGCGCACGGGTGGTGGGCTCGGCGCAGCGGTGGTCAGCGCGGCAATGGTGGAGCGGTCGGAGCACGGGTGGTGGGCTTGGCGCAGCGGCAGTGGGGTGGCCCTGGCAGGAGTCAGCTCAGTGGATGTAGCGGTCGCAGCCGACCGGCCTGTTGTCGTAGGATGGGTCGGTGGTGGTCCCGCAGCGCTGGCTAGTTGTCCAGCTCTGTTCGGATGGTGCACGCAGGGCCAGGTAGTGACGGTTGCTGTCTGGCTCTGTCTTGGGGGGTTGCAGAGGGACTCTTGCAACGGCAGCCTCCGTTTCTTGATGTTGGTAGGCTGCACCAGGTGGTCGACTCCTTCGGTCGCCTCCGTGGGCTCTACGCTCCCCCAGTCGGGCTCAGAGTCGCTGTCGCTTCCCTCCGATTTTCTGGTTAATTTCTAGTTGAGTTCCTTACCGTGTTTGTCTTTTGTATTTTGATGTTCTTCTTGTTTGTTTTCGGCTTTTGTTTGTGGGGCTTGAGGTCTCGTTACGTTCTTTTAAAGTTTCAGTCGTTCCTTGTTTCGGTTCCGTTCCTTTGAGGTTTCTGTGGCTGAGTGGTGGGATTCTTTTTTAATTAATTTTTAAAAATTATTATTGTTATTTTTGATCAATTTGGTTGCTTTTTGATGGTTGTTCTTGGGCTAGGCCTGTTTAGGCCTGTTTAGTTGTGGGAGCAGTCTGATTTCATGACTGCTCTGGCCGCCCTCTTGGAGCAATAGAAAACTTCTATTCCAATATGCCTCATTAGCTCTTGCTCTGCTTTGGGTGAAGGATCAGTATGTGCCTTTGAAGCAATGTAGCTTACTTTTTCTCCCACCAGCTACTGCTTGAAGCACGAAATACGGCCTGTATGGTTGGTGCTCCTGGGTCTTAGCATCATGCCTGCTTTCCCTTTGGATTTCTTCCTACTCCATCTTGGTTTCTATCAGCTTATCAACTTTACCAGGCTTTCAGATTTCTATCACTGTTTTAGGGTACCCCAAAAATTTTGAGCCTATGGGCAGCATTGGAATCCTGAGAAGGAGTATTGGGCACCAACACAAAATGGTGGCCATGGATACAAAATGGCCATGCAAAAAGGCAATCACAAACATGTGAAGCGATTCCGAATTAGGTGTTCTCTTACCATGGGAGTAAATATTTCAAAATATTTCCAAATGGCTTCTCCTTGAAGACTCAGAGATTACTGTCTCCCACAATCTTATGAAGTCAGAATTAGTTCTTTGTTTTAGGGGAAAGGTGCTTTTGAAAGGCAGGAACTGGGCCTGCCCAAGCCGTAATGATTGTTTGTGCAGCCATGCTTCTCATGTTCTAACTGATAGGTGGTCACTGGAGGTCACAGTATACTGAACGAGACGGGTCCTATCCAGAATAATGACCTCCTTTGGGGCTGATCCAGCAGAAGGTATGAGAAGAAAGCTGCATCTGGAACCAGCTCTCTCCTGCGGCGACTATTATGAAACAGAAACTAGAAATCTCCGGGAAAAGAGGGAGGGAAGAATTAACACACGTGTTTATTACTCTAACTAGATTATAAAGGAAATTATATGTAATCTACTTATTAAAGGTCATTTTATGAATATGTTCCTCTGATCACTCTAGGCTACCACATAATTTCTGATGTTGGGAATTAATTAACCATTGGGGCTCCACGGGAACCTAAGGAGAAAAGAAACCAAACCACCGAGCACCGGTTTATTATGCCACGCAGTGTTCCATGCCTTTGGCACATAAATAAATCACAAGGAAGGAAACTAGGTGAGAATGAAGGCTGTACATTTTATCTCTTAATATGTTTCTTAGCCTAGCGAGGCAACCTTAACTGTTAACCTATAAAAGGGCGAACTTTTTGTCTCTAGCCTTCATAAGGGTTGAATATTTCCTACGCCTTCTTACACAAGAGTCCTCAAGCACATCCATCCATCATAGAATGAGTAGAATGTCAAATGAAAGAGTGGAGGGACCCCGGTTCAAACTCCTCCTCACCAAGGAACTGTCAGGGGTCTTTGGTCCAGTCATTCTCTTTCAATTTAACCTACCTCACGGAGTTCATTTAAAATATTGATACCCACTGTTCCACAGCTCGGAGTGTCTCACAAAAAAAAAAGAGATACAAGAATATTTAAATTAAAACAGCTCTATTTCTTTAAAAAGACTATACTTCGACTTTGCCTCTATAACAAGCACATTCCCATTATTCTGTCAGAACTATGCATAAGCCAATTTTCCAAAGCCAGTTTTGCAGACTTTCCTAAAGGCCATCAAAGTCAGAAGCTGCTGGAACTTCTTCCAAAAATGGTCTTCCCCTCACTAGCAGTAATCCATCAGCACTAAACCAGGAGGACATCAGATCACTGGGCATAAGAATGCAAGAAGAGCCCTGCTGGATCAGATCAGTGGTTCATCTAGTCCAGCATTAGGTCTCACAGAGTGGTCAACTAATTCCTCTGGAGGGCCAACAACAAGGCTGAGGGGCCAAGGCCTTCCTAAGAGCATAAGATCCCTGCTGAAACAGACCAATCGTCCATCTAATCCATCATCCTGGCTCACACAGTTGCCAGTCAGTTCCTCTAAAGGGCCAACAACAGGACATAGTGGCCAAGGCCTACATAAGAACACAAGAAAAACCCTGTTGGATCAGACCAGTGGTCCATCCAGTCCAGCATCCTGTCTCAAACAGTGATTAACCAGTTCCTCTGGAGACCCAAAAGCAGGGCATAGAGCAGCCCTTCCCTTGATGTCCCCTCCTGGCTCTGGGATTCAAAACTTAAGTGCCTTTGAATGTGTAGGTTCCCCTCAGTCAACATGGCCAGTAGGCATGGGTCATCTTATCCTCCATGAATCGATTTAATCCTTTATCAAACTATTTATTATTGCGGTCTCCACTACATCCTCTGGCAGTGAATTCCACATTTTAACCATTCTCTGTGTAAAGTGGTGTTTCCTTTTGTATGTCCTGAACCTACTCAGCAAGTCTTACTGTGTACATGGTTCTGTACTGGCTGTTATGATGACAAGATGGAGGAAAGGGAAACCTATCCTGAGCTTTGAGAAAGAAGGAATACAGAGTCGTGTGAGAAACAAATCAATAACTGACTGATCCGGATGCCTCACTATGCGTGGAGCTTCACCCTTTTTTTCACTGGCTGAAGTAGGGTGCCATGAACTAAAGCTGCAGCGGGACCCAGCAATGAGGCCAAGAATGCATAATGCAGGGCGTTGGACTAGGTGACCCATGAGGTCCCTTCCAACTCTATGATTCTATGATTCTATGATTCTAATGCTGTGAAGACTTTTCCAGTTTGTTTAGACCTCCACACACCTTTCTCCCTTATGAAGACCCAGAGCAACTTAGACAATCTTTATGTTTTATTCCATTTTATCTTCATAATAACATAAACCATCAGCTAACTGCTGTCAGCAATTGCTTAGATATTTGCTCATTATTCTCCTAGGTAGGTACCTTTATTGAATCGAAAATGTTTCCCTGCCATTGGATCTCAAGTGAATGCAAACAGATCCAAATGGCTGGTATTTCCTATTTATCCCTGGAATCTCTTACCCATTTTCATTATGTTGTATGTTAATTTACTCTCATGCTTTCCCTACAAGTATGAAATGATGACTTCCATTCCATGACATTGCATCTGAGGAAGGGTGAGTGCACATGAAAGCTCATCCCTTGGTGGTCTCAAAGGTGCCCCTAAATCTTTTCTGTGGCTTCAGACCAGCACAGCTACCCTCTTGAATGAACCTGTGAGGAAGCTTAGGCTAAGAGACAGTGGTTGGCCCAAAGCCACCCAGTGGTCTTCCATGAGGGAAGGGCAGGGCAGGGCCATGGCTCCGTTGCAGGGGTATGTATTCAGGTATTGCCTGTGAAAAAAAAGTCTTTCACCTGGTTATAGATCTGGGCATTTTCTAGGTGTCAGAAAGGGTCATGCCTCCTAAATCCTGAAAATATTAAAGATTTTTTTGGGCCACCAGATAGCCCAAGTTAAAGGGCTTTAAAGGGATCACAGAACAAAGTTGAGTCCAGAGATACCTTTAAGAGCAAAAAAGTGTTATTTAAGGTAACACTCAAGGGGGTGGCGGGTTACAGTGGATGAGCAATACAGATGTGAGTATCCTGCATAGTGCAGGGGGTTGGACTAGGTGACCCAGGAGGTCCCTTCCAACTCTATTATTCTTATCCTATGATTCTAAGGTATAAGCTTCTGTGTGCTTGCACACTTCTTCAGATACAGTGAAACTGAATTCCCTCAACCACTGCATATAGATCGAGGATGAGCAGTAAACTAACATACAACAGAATGAAGAAGCTTAATAGATTCTGGGACCAAACGGAAATGACAAGCTAAATTGATAAGGACCATTTCTGCACTGAGAGCTAAAATGCGAGTGGCTTCCAGTTTGCAAACGCAGGATGGTAAACCTCATGTTTGCAGCCCTTCTCATGGGAGACCCCTCCCACTTTTTTCCTCTGCCCCATCATGGATTTTTGCCTCCTGACAAGGCTGCAAGAGAAAACTTTTCCCCCACCCCCACTCCTTGGCTTGTCAATCACAACAAGCCACCAATCACAGCACAGCAGTTATCCCATGGACTGAAACTTTCTTCCCCTCCGAGACCTGAAACAATTTCTGTTAAAGGCACTTCTGCATCGGTATGTGGGAATGCTACAACACAGATGAATTTTAATAAAAATTTCATTGGATGTAATGGAGGGATGGGGGCACCCTCTTTGGGAGCCCCTAGATGTGGACCACTTGGACCAATCATTTTGAAATTTGGAGGGGAGTCAGGGAAGAGCTAATCCTGAAAGTCTGGAGGCTGTACTTCAAAACCCCACTGCCCCAGGCCCTGGGAAAGGTGGGAATAGATATTCCCATTATAGTCTATGGCGCCATTGACTTCCATGGGCGCCAAATCTGAAGCTGCCGAATCGGGCCCTTCGTGCACAAGCCTACTCATGATCCCATAAGGGCTAACATTCAAAACCACTATGCATCTGTGATTCTATTCATAGGAATTGCAACAGCGTATGCTTTAAAAAATTAGTGGGCATTGTGGGACCTTTAAACTGCATCAGAATTTGGAGGAAAGGGATTCGTTGCCCAAATTGATAGACAGGTGGAAGCACAAAGCGTATAAGGCATGGTGCTCTCTTCCACCTCTTCCAGCAGCAGGTGAGGAGGATAAGATGTGCCAAAAAGAGGCAGACAAAGGCAAAAAAGCAAAAAGGTGAGGAGGCAGGGGGGGGGGGAGATATAATGTTGTGCTTTGCTATTTTGCGGGTGTGATGCGGGTGTGGATAGGGGCATAGTAAAGGATATAAAAAGTCAGAGTTGGGGATTATCAGGATCACAGTTTGTTTAAACACTTTCCAGGTTAACTCACCGTTTGGGGAAGGTGATTAAATGGACTTTGATCCATTTAAATGCCTTCAGAGTTCATGTGCAGCTTGGGAAAGACATTTAAAGGCACATTTTTTGTTTGTTCTGGGGAGAGGAATAGAAGGCTACTGTAAGCTGCTTTGAGACTCTTTTAGGTAGTAAAAAGTGTGCTCTTCTTTAGAACATTGATGGAGCTTGGTTTAGATTATCAAACTGGAATATGTATGTAAGGGTTGCAGGGTTCAACCTCACTGAGCAGCAATATCAGAGCTCTCTCAGCTTCACCTACCTCACAGGGTATCTGTGGTGGGGAGAGGAAAAGGATGGTGATTGTAAGCCACTTTGGGCCTACTTCGGGTGTAGAAAAGTGGAATATAAAAACCATCTCTTCTTCTTCTTCTTCTTCTTCTTCTTCTTCTTCTTCTTCTTCTTCTTCTTCTTCTTCTTCTTCTTCTTCTTCTTCTTGAAGGCTCTCAGCCTCACAGGGCCAGCATCAGCATAGCTCAGGATTGTCAGCAGATGGCCCCAACTGTACTTACTCATACTCCCTGCTGCCCTCACCGCCTGGCACCAATGGCAAATGGGCTACAGGTAGCTGCAAGCACAGGCAGTGAGAAAGATCAGGAGGAAGGAAAATAATGGCAACAAAGAAAAGAGAAGGGTGGCATGCAGGTGAGAGGTATGAAGTTGGGTAGGAGGGAAGGAGACCATGAGTTCCTGGTGATGGGCAGGCCAGGAGAAGGCCCATAGGAACTGTCTGCTCAGCCCCTCCCCTTGGCAAAAAAAAAAAAAGGAACCCGTCCTACAACCTCTGTTCTCAAACAGCCTCTCCATCCTAATGTCTGTCTTCAAAGCTCTCAGCTCTGTCTAGCCTGCTCTCTTTATGGGATATAGCTTCCCATCAGACATGACAGAAACAGACTATACTTTGTCCAAGACCTTTCAAGCGAAACAGCTTATGGAGGGGGGGAGGAGGGGCGGAAACACACCATGGCCGCATAACCATCAGTCCAAATCCCAGACTCCCCACCCCTCCCCAACAAACACAAACAGGCTCATCTGCCAACAATGATTTCTGAAGAAGTCTCTCCTGCCCAGCTGCCCATGAGCAGTCTCCCGGAGCCAGTTGTCTGGGATTTATCGAAGGCAGGGTGTAGAGATGATTCATCAGGTGGAAGCGGTGTGCTTATTACGGGCTTTGCAAGGGGAAGGAGCCGGCTTCTTTCATCACAGCCACAAGAAGCAAGGAGCAGCCTGTTACATATAAGGTTGCCAACCTCCTGGGGAGGACTGGAGATACCCTGTTTTTACAACTGACCTCCAGGCAAAAGTGATTAGTTCCCCGGCAGGGGGGGAGGGATGGCTGCCTTGGAGGGCAGGCTCTATGACATTACATCCTGCTGAGATCCCTCTATGCTCCAAATCCTACCCTCCTGAGCTCCACCCCCTCTCTTAACTTCTATGCCAGGGGTAGTCAACCTGTGGTCCTCCAGATGTCCATAGACTACAATTCCCATGAGCCCCTGCCAGCATTTGCCCCTGCCAGCATTGTAGTCCATGGACAACTGGAGGACCACAGGTTGACTACCCTTTTTCTATCCCACACTTACTTAGATTTTGCATGGGTCCAGGCGAGCTCTGAGCTTCCATTAGGGCCGATTACTTATACAAACTAGTACACATAAACCCTAGAGCTGAAGCCCTTCGATAAAGCAGGTTTGCCAACTCTAGCTTAGATATCTGAGGATAGTGACCGTGGAGAGGGACGTATGAAAAGGAGTTTCATCTTGAACCTGTGGTTCATCATAAAGTTTAACCTCTGAAGATGCCCTTTCCTCTAGGAGAAAAGATACCTTCAGTTTGGAGATCTGTTATAATTCTAGGAGATCTCCAGGACCCACCTGGAGGCTGGCAACTCTAAATTGGAGAAAGCTTTTTAGCTAATCTAGAACCACAATTACCCCCAAAAATAAACTATTTAAAAATGAGAGAAGTGGCGTGTGGGTCAATGAGTCAGGGGTAGCCACATGAACACGCTTCCTGTCACTTGCATTCATTGTACGGACAGTCATACTTATGTAAATAGCATGACTTCTTTCTAAAAAAAAAAACTGTTCAGAGTGCCACATCTGTCTCCTCAATGGCTGTTTTTATTCACACAAAAAACGAGTGTTCATAATTCTGCCCTTGTGCCCCAGAAACTTGAAGGGAAGAGGGAGGCACATTACTATAATTTCTCCAAAAAAAACGGCGATGAAATTAGTGGAGTGTCATTTTTAAATTCCTTAGTAGAATCGGGACTGTGAAATTGTTCTTTACGTGATCTCTTTAAAACGGCTACAGTAAACGCTTCCGATTGTCTCATGGCACACAATGTGGTTTTAACTGCTTTTTAAATATGTGAAAATCTAGGCAATTAAAGAGCAATTACAGTGGGATTAAAGTACCAGAGCAATTAAAATGTGCATAACACATGTCTGTCAACACCCCCTCCCAGATTTTCTTTGCCCCTTTGCACTTTCATGTGTGGGTTTCCTAATTTCTATTTGTGGGATACTGAGTTGGAGGAGCAGAATCATGTATATCAAGAGACGAACTCTTTTGAAAAGCAATTACGTTCACATTATAAACTATATTAAAGGTGGGTAAAAAAGAATTATACTTAACACCAAAACAATACGTTTACACCCAACTAGCAATCATACTACCTATTGTTCAATTAAAAAGAAATCAAAACCCATCGCCATTAGATACAGACCATTTCCGCACAAGTGCAAACCTCGGCATTGATGTTCCTAAATAATTAAAGTTTGCAAAACTTTCTGCAGAACTTTTTTGTCTCGTTAAATCTTAACTAACAATTTTACAGTGAAAAATTCCCCAAGTCTGAATTTGGTTGCCCACCACTCTTTTGTGTCATCAGTGTTACATGTACATCCCTTCTTGCCCTCCTGTCCCCCTCTCAGGTTGTCTCCTGAGCAATCCACTAATATTTGGAAGCTTAATGTTGATTGCATTACAGTGCATTCCTGTCCCCCCATTATAAAATGCCTGCCTGCCTGCCTGCCTGCCTTCCTTGACTCTTCCTCCCTCCCTTCTTGGACTCTCCCTCCCTCCCTCCCTTGCTCCCTTGCTCCATCGCTCGCTCGCTCGCTCGCTCTCTCGCTCCCTTCCTTCCTTCCTCCCTTCCTTCCTCCCTCCCTCCCTCCCTTCCTTCCTTCCTTCCTTCCTTCCTTCCTTCCTTCCTTCCTTCCTTCCTTCCTTCCTTCCTTCCTTCCTTCCTCCCTCCCTCCCTCCCTCCCTCCCTCCCTCCCTTCCTTCCTTCCTTCCTTCCTCCCTCCCTCCCTCCCTCCCTCCCTTCCTTCCTTGGGTATCTGTTGTGAGGAGAGGAAGGGGAGCAGATTGTAAGCCACTTCGGGACTCCTGAGGAAACAGAAAAATGGCAGAGCCATTTCTTTGCATGCAGAAGCTCCCAGGTTCAACCCTCCACATCTCCAGTTAAAAGTAAATGTTGTGGGAAAACCTCCATCTGAGAACCTGGAGAGTTGCTGCTGGTCTGAGTAGCCAATACTGACTTTGATGGATCAAGCAGCAGCTTCAGTCCCAGGCAGCTTCAGGAGTGCGTGGGTGTTCCTTGTAAGTCCCTTTGAGACGCCTTAAGGCAGCAAAAAGCAAGGGATAAAAATCTTCGTCTTCAAGGCTGATGAACAGAACTTTCATGAGTCAGACCTCATTTCAGATGGCATATGAGATTGATATTTCAAACAGATCCATTTCGTATGCTTCTGAAGGTATATCTCCCTCATGAAAGCGTAGGCTTGAATAAATTCAGCAAAAGGCGCCTCTTGATTTTGAAAATGGTGTATGGCTCATATTAAGCATTCCATTTCGAGGAACAGCGTTTAACATTTCTAGCCCATCTGAATCATAGAACTGGAAGGGGCTATCCAGGCCATTGATTCTAACCCCCCAGCTCAATGCAGGATCAGCCTCAAGCATCCAGGATAAGACTCTGTCCAGCTACTGCTTGAAGACTGCCAGTGAGGGGGAGCTCCCCACCTCCTTAGGCAGCCCATTCCACTGCTGAACTAGACTCATAGAACCCTGAAGTGGGAAGGGTCCATCCAGGCTATCTAGTCCCACCCCCTGCTCAATGCAGGGTCAGCCTCAAGCAACCAGGATAAGGATCTGTACAGCTACTGCTTGAAGACTGCCAGTGAGGGGGAGCTCGCCACCGTCTTAGACACCCCATTCCACTGCAGAACTACTCAGACTGTGAATTCCCCCTACCCCCCCACACACACACCATATGTAGCTGGTACCATTCTACACATAGTTTAAAGCTATTACTGTGGGTCATATCCTCTTCTGCCAACAGGAACCACTCCCTGCCCTCCTCCGACAACCTTTCAAATACTTAAAGCCATCCTATCCCCTCTCAACTTTCTCTTATCCAGGTTAAACACTCCCAAGTCCCTCAGCCTTTTCTCATAGAGCTTGGTCCCCAGGCCCCTGGACCATTTTCGTCACTCTCCTCTGCACCCTCTCAATTGTGTCCACCTCCTTTTTGAAGTGGTCTTCCTTTCTGGCTGGAATCCAAACCACACCTGTTGCATTTGGTTAAAGGAACCAGGCGAAATTGCAAACCAAACAGGATATGAATCCATCCCCATGGTATTGATTTGGTTACTTCTCATGGGGTCCACCTCTCCTATAGGATTCCTCAAGTCAAAATTTTACCAGGTGAAATCTGGCCATGATGCCAGTAATCACCAGTATTGTACTATATCAGGCATCAGTAAGGTGGTGGCTAGAAATCTCCTGGGGTTATAAATGTTTTCCTGGCAACAGAGATTAATTCACCTGAAGAAAATGGCCACTTAGGAAGGTGGACTCTATGGCCCAACCCCTCCCCAAATCCAACTCTTCTTGGGTACCAAAAGCACACATTTTCCAGGTATTTCCCAACCCAGAGCTGGCAACCCAAGACACTAGTAGAGGCATCAAATGCAGATCTAGAAATCAAATCCAGCTTTATAGAATCCTGTTTTTTTATCTCTTTAAAATCATATTTATAGTCCTTTTGTTAATAAAGGTACCCTTAAAATAGTGTGGGAAGAGCCTGCTGGAATCTTCAATGCCAGAGAAATTGTGGAATAAATTCTCTAGTGCTCAGAAACAAGGCTTCAGTTTCCAACACGAACTACTGTTCTGTAATTGGGAGAAGTAAAAATATATAATGAAAACAGCAGAACCGATTGCGCAGAATAAGGGGAACCGTGCATAATTCGGTTTGCATAATTTAAACCTGTTGTCATGCAAATATACTTAATTTACATAATGTATGCAGAGGGCTTCCCTTGGTACATCACTTCAGTTTGGATCTTGGAGTCCAGGCAGACTTGCCCTAAGGTTAACTTCCTCAGAGCTGTATTTTGCTCTCAAATATCTTGTTCAAGAAGTCTGATCCAGAACATTGTATCTGCTGTTCAAACTTTCAAACTCATGATAATGCTTTGGGGTTAAAATATCCACACTATGGAAGGAATGCCACAGAAACCAAGCATGGGAATGGGGGGCTGATTACTCCGCCACACCGTCTCTGGGAAAAGGATAATTAGGGTCTAACTATATGTTGCACTAGAGCCTCTTGTGGCGCAGAATGGTAAGGCAGCAGACATGCAGTCTGAAAGCTCTGCCCATGAGGTTGGGAGTTCGATCCCAGCAGCCGGCTCAGGGTTGACTCAACCTTCCATCCTTCCGAGGTCGGTAAAATGAGTACCCAGTTTGCTGGGGGGTAAACGGTAATGACTGGGGAGGGCACTGGCAAACCACCCCGTATTGAGTCTGCCATGAAAATGCTAGAGGGCATCACCCCAAGGGTCAAACATGACCAACTGCTTGCACAGGGGATACCTTTACCTTTATATGTTGCACTATTTCTGTATCTGTCCTGTGCATGTCTGTACATGCATAATCACACCTGAGTTTCCCTAAAAGAGGGGAAAGTAGCTCAGCTGAACAATTTCAAATTGGGAAAATAGTGGGAAGAATGCTTAAGCCCTTTCTCCTCATGTGCTGTGGTCCCATTCCTGATCAAAGGACCCCCCCTAACCATGTGCCTGAAAATCAATGTTTCGACAGGGAACTGTTGGGGAGTTGCCAACCTCCAAGTGGTGGCTGGAGGTCTCCTGGGATTACGGTTGATCTTCAGGTGACCAAGATCAGTTCACCTGGAGCAAAGGGCTGCTTTGGAAGGTAGACTGTATGGCAATATATCTCACTGAGGTCCCTACCCTGCCCACACCTTGCCTCTTCAGGTTCCACCCCCCCCAAAAAAAAAAATCCTCCAGGTATTTTCCAGCCCAGATCTGGTAACTCTGTTTTACAGGGCAATGGTAAACAGTGGTATTTTTGTTAGACTTTCACCAGTAATGTTGTTTTTCTGAGCTTTATTCACTGAGGATGCCAGCCTGGATTAGGATTCAGTCTGCAATTTCATCCAGATACCCAGGATAAATGCCTGCAAAAGAGAAGGGGGGAAAAGCTCAGGCCGAATCTTATTCAGCTAGCAAAGAGATGTCCACAACATTCTTGCCTGGCTATAAATGCCTCTGACCACACCCTGTAACGGAAGAATATAAATTGTGCAGGGCTCAGGGGTAGAGCATCTGGTTTGAGTGTAGAGGTATAGAGCCTTGCCATCTCCAATTCAAAGGACCGAGAAATAGGTGGTGCGCTGGAGTGCTGCTGCCTGTCAGAGCAGGCAATACTAAACTTGACCCATCAGTAGATTTGGCACAGTGTAAAGCAGTTTTGGGCCGCCATAAAGATCTTGCCAACCTTCTTCCCATGGACACTGGGATTTCTGTAGCAGGCACTGCAGTTCTAATGATGCGGACAAGATTTCTAGACCCACCATGTCCTATATTATCCAGGTTAAGTTATGCCAACAGCAAATTATTTTTGCTCCTGCATGAAAAGTACTGCCTGCACTGTGCGGGAAGATGTCAGGTGTGCAACACCCAGTCGAAACGCCAACAGGCAAAGAGCAGAGGTAAGTGGACAAAACATCCCCTGGTGCTCATGCAGAAAGGTCAGAGAAGGGGAGGTGAAAGCTCATGTTTGTTTTGCTTCTACACTGGAAGGTCTTCTGTTTGTTTGGGGGTTGTCAATTTCTCTGCTGTCCTTTATTTCTTCCGTGTTGGAAAATGGATGCTGCATAGCACCAGTTTACTACAACGGTGTGCAAAAGGCGCTCGGAACAATGACCAAACGACCTGCTTCCTCTCCACCAGTTAGAAGAAATGTCACTGTTGTTGTGAAATTGGCATCATTGCTGAATTTGACACAATTGGGTTCTCAGAAAGAGGGAGGTAGAAAGAGAACCTGTGAGGTATAGTGGTATTAGATAAGCCTTTCTTGGCTTTTCTACCATTGAGAAACCCCTGAAACATTCTTCAGGCTTTGAGAAACCCCAGAAGTGGTGCAATATGGTTGAGAAGCAGAGCTGCGTCCATGCTCACCTGGAGCCCCTCTCTTTCCCACACCCTCAAGGTCCATCATTGGCCATTGGCCACACATGGTCTCATCACCCAATAAATGTTTAACAGATTTACAAATAAATTAACTCCCACCCATTCAAGAACATCTGCAAGGTAGGTGAGTCTGAGATATCTCCAAGAGAACCGGGACTGGCCCAAGGTCATTCAGCCAGCTACATGTGGAGGAGTGTGGAATCCAACCCGGTTCTCCGGATTAGAGGCTGCTGTTTCCACTCTCAACCACTACACCACACTGTCTCTCAATAAAAGGCCGAGTTTTACACATCAGGGAGAAATTGTACACCGCTTTTTGGTGTCTGTATAGGGAATTATTTGATTGTGCGAATGCTTATTCATGCGTTCTGCACATTCCGAAGTGATAGGGCGGAGAACAAATGTAATATAATAATAAATTATACAATCCTGACATAGATTTACCACAGCAGGGAGAATTTTATTGATTCCTGCCCTCCAAACCATTTGATGGGGCATTTCTGGAAACATTGTCTGCATCCCCATGTTGAAAGAAGAGAATAAATGGGTTTAATACCTTGCTTTTCTTCGCCTGCAGGAGACTCAAAGTACCTTTTCCTTCCTTCTTCCCACAAGAGGCAATTTGTGAGGTCGGTGGGGATGAGAGTGTTCTGAAAGAACTGAGATGGGCCCATGTGCAGGCTACCTGTGGAGGAGGAGTGGGGAATCAAAACCTGGTTCTCCAGATTAGAGGCTGCTGTTTCTTAACCACTACAACTCATGGGAAGCACACAAAGTACAAAATGCCCCTGAGTGTACAAGTGGAAATGTAGAATGTTTTTTTCCCTCCTCAATTTGTATGTCGCTACAGCATTATATATCCCCCTTGTCCTGTTTTCCTTTTCCAAATGCAATGGTGTTTCCTAAGTAAACTTGCCTGACAACAGGTTAGCGAGCCAAGCAAATGAAGCATAATTGGTTGTCTCCTGATTTTTATCAATTGCAAATTGTCTGATAAAACAACCTTTTCAAATTAACCCGTTAGAAAGGTGGTAATCATTCCTAACAGGCTGACACAAAGCGGCTTATTAGCAAAAAGCAAGGGGAGATTGCGACCCATCAATCTGCACTGAATAATGGCTGATAAATAGGTCTCTATTTACCTATTCACAGCAGCCGGCACACTAAGGACGTGCATGGAGATGCTCAGCCAAGGCTGCCCAAGGCTCAAGGTTACCATAATAGGACCCCAGGAAAAGGTGCTTTTGTTGGGGTAGATGGTGAAAGTCTGAATGCAAGGTCTCCTCCAGAGAAAAGTAGTGCTCTCTGACGTGTAAGCTAAACTTTCGGGATCAAAGGTGGAGGACATGTTTTGTCCACACTGCATCACAAAATGTATCCCACTTTAAGGGAAATACATCAGGGCCATTGTTCAGTGCTTTTCGTAGGTGGTGTCAATGGGAGCCTTTTCATTTGGCTCAGGTTCGTCACTGTCAAGGCTGATGTTGCATTGAGGCAGATTCAAGTGGGCAGCCGTGTTGGTCTGAAGCAGCAGAACAGGTTGAGAGTCCAGGCGCACCTTTCAGGCCGTCCAAGCTTGATTCAAGGGATGAGCTTTTGTGTGCAAAAACACTTCCGCAGAGACAGTGTCGGGGGATGGAAGTAAGCAGTTCATCCTTATAGGCAAAGTGGGAGAGTAAATTGACATACAAAGTTAACAGTTTCATGAAAGCCATTAATCACCGACACTGACAGTTTCATTCCTCCTATGTTTTTGTGAACTACAACTGAATTCGAGGGGACTGATTGGCTGTTTTGGCTAAGAATTATCAAATGGCTGTATTTGGATGTTGTGACACAATTTACTCATTGAAGAGAATTAATTTTTTGCTGTATATGCCCACTGTCATGATAGAAGTTCATAGTCTGGGGAAGAGTGCTTGCACTCGAAAGCTCACGCCTTGAATAAATCTTTGTTGGTCTTAAAAGTAATCCTGGACTCTCATTTTGTTGAGTTTCCAGAGAGAAATAGGGAAAAAAGAACAGCTGTGAGTAACGAGGCTGGCAGTTGATGCCACAGGTAAAGGTAAAGGTAAAGGTATCCCCTGTGCAAGCACCGAGTCATGTCTGACCCTTGGGGTGACGCCCTCTAGCGTTTCCATGGCAGACTCAATATGGGGTGGTTTGCCAGTGCCTTTCCCAGTCATTACCGTTTACCCCCCAGCAAGCTGGGTACTCATTTTACCGACCTCGGAAGGATGGAAGGCTGAGTCAACCTTGAGCCAGCTGCTGGGATTGAACTCCCAGCCTCATGGGCAAAGCTTTCAGACAGCTGCCTTACCACTCTGTGCCACAAGAGGCTCTTTGATGACGCAGAGGGAGGGCCAAAAAAGACGCAGCTGTGTATGGCCCAGCGGTGTGTGTGCATGTCCAGTGGGTGTGTACAGCAGCAGCGTTAGGGGTAGGCTCTTAGGCATCTATTTAAGGCACCACGTGGAGCTGCCCAGCCTCTCTGCCGCTGACAGCTTCTCATCTGCCCACCCAGTGTTCAATTTGTTAAGAATTTGGTTGTATTTATAGAATCATAGAATAAAAGAATCATAGAATAATAGAGTTGGAAGGGACCTCATGGGTCATCTACTCCAAACCCCTGGACTATGCAGGACACTCACAACCCCATTGCTCATCTACTGTAACCTGCCACCCCTTTGCCTTCACAGAATCAGCCTGTCCGTCAGATGGCTATCTAGCCTCTGTTTAAAAATTTCCAAAGATGGAGAACCCACCACCTCCTGAGGAAGCCTGTTCCACTGAGGAACCGCTCTAACTGTCAGGAACTTCTTCTGGATGTTTAGACGGAATTTCTTTTGAATTAATTTCATCCCATTTGTTCTGGTCCGTCCCTCTGTTTGTTCTCATCACAGCTGCAGTTTAAGGAGGGCACGAGGATGAGGTTTTGTCCCGTTTGCATGCTGGAACCCGGGGGTTGGAGGCTCTTATTGAGACCGGCTTCCTAACATGCATGGCTGACCTGGCTGGGAAGGCCACGGGTTTGGAGCCAGGTGAATGGTGTGGCTGAATGAGGTGGGCACCCTTCGACCATCACATGAGCCACCTCCCCAGGGGGTGGGACTCCAGAGCAAGGAATCTGCCCTCCTGGCAGGGAAGCAGGTGGGTCTCAGGGTGCCCTGGCAGCCCAAGTAGAAAGCAGCCAGACAGCTATGGTTATGGCTTACTTGCTGAACAACCACAAGGAATGCTCTCACAGCTTATGCACAGAATTCCGGAGCATAATACAAATATCGTCAGGCTGCACAGGATAGGGAGGGAGAGAGATGCAGGAAATTGATCTCCCCAACCAATCATAGAATGCCCTAGGAAAGGAACTCAAAAGGTACAGATCTATAAAAGCTCATCTGCAGTTATGGAAATGAGAAAAGATCAGTTTGTTTTAAAATCACTTTATTATATCACTTACCCAGAAGCGTTTAAAAAGACAAGCAATAAAATGTGTAACACGTATGCAAAAAATAGAGTAGAATTCAGATTGGAAGGTAGGCCAGGAAAAAACAAAGTAGGGATCCTTAAACATTAAAGAACTGCCAAAGGAAAATCATGGGACTGTGCATCCCTTTTTGGAACACTGTGGTGAATAGATATCCCTTTTGGTTGTCTATGGAAAATAATACTCTTTTTTTTTTTTTTTTTACAAGAGTGATGAAGCTCCTGAATTTGGGGATGATGAAGTAGATATTGTTTTTCCGCATCCCACTCTTTCATGTTCACAGAAGGGAAGTGCTGTCTCCCCTGAGGTCAAATTGGGCTGCTACCTTTATCATCAGTACAGCTACTGATATAAATACAGTACCATTTGTACTTGCTCTTTTCTACATGTTTGTTTTAAATTGATATTTTTCTTTGCTCCTCAGCTTAGAGCCTTCAGGGAGGTGCCGCAGGTGGAAAAGACCATTTCAGTGTCCCTTTCCCAAATGCAGATAGCCCCAGTTTTAAGAAGATGCCCCCTTTTCACAATAATCTTACATTCCGACAATCTCTGAGGTGGACTCTGACAATAAACCATTCAAATATGTATAGCTATAAAAAACACAGTTTGTCAGGCTTCACATGAAACACAGATTCCCTCCCCCGCCCCCCTTCTTCTTCTCCTTGCTGGTCTCAAACATGTGAGACATATCGGTGTCCCTAATTAAATCTAGGGAGATCAAAGAACCTCGGGCAACTAGCCCACTACCCGTTTGGTGGTCTTTCAAAACAAAGATCAACCAAGCTATACGGGAAAAGGTGCCAGAGGAGGCAGGGATATTGCTGCATTTTGGAGGGGATGGGAGGGAATGAAAAGAAAATGGTTATTTTTAATGACTGTTTTCTGTTTACTTGGGGAGAGCTTTCCAAAGAAAATATCCCCCCCCCCAAAAAAAAATATATCAAGGCAAAGATGCTGAAGCCGCATTGATGCTAATGACTGTAATTAATACATTTCTGTCATTTGGTAGCCTTGTTCTTGCTAATTGAACAGCAATGGCTGTTTTGAAACTTTGCAACAAAAAAAGCATATAAATGAGAAAAACATTATTTTAAAAGATAATAGCCCAGGTTGGCCGGAGGTAATCAGGGTTTGGGACCGGGGTCAGCCTGGGTTAGTCCTTGGTTGGAATAATACACAGATATGTCCCTATGGTGAAGAAAGCAATGGCAAAACACCTCTGCTCTACGGTTGCCAGCTCCAAGTTAGAAAATACCTGGTGATTTCGGGGGGGGGGGGATATATAGGAGGTGGGGTTTGGGCAGGGGAGGGACTTCAACAGGATAAAATGCCATAGAATCCACTTTCCAAGGTGGCCAGGGGAACTGATCTGTGTCACCTGGACGTATTCTGCACTGGTAGCACTGTGCTGGGCTGGCGCCAGGTGTTTTGCATGGGACTGGTTGCCCTGCCTTCTCCCAGGGCAAAATGGGACCCAGTCCACCCTGGCTCCAGTCCATCCTGGATTTATGCCTCCAGCGAGGTAGCAAGAACAGCGAGGTTCCGCCGTGATCCATGGCAAAGGGGCTGCTTTTGATTTTCAAGAATGGGGTATTATGTTATAATGTAATACCCCATTCTTAAACATAAAAATTGCCCCAGGTGGCTCTGCTGCATTGGACAGTGTGGAGAAGCCACCTGAGGCTTTCTTCTCTCTTTTTTTGTCCGTTCCAGGACTCCATACTCGCAGCCGCTTCCCCACGGCCCAGGCCTGACATAGGCCTCATTGGTGCTGGGAACAAAAATGGGAAAGTATATATATCCATGTTCCCTTGCCCCGGCGAAAATGAGAGCCTGCATTGGGGCAGGCCTGGGACAGCCCCAACCAGGACATGATGTCATCTGGAATTGGGAATTTGGCCCACCATTGGACGAGTAGGAAGGTGGTGCAAATTCCCTGTGCAGAAAAAGTTCTGAATAGCCCAGGCAAGCCCAATTCCACCAGAACTCATGAGCCAAGTAAGGTCAACCCTGGCTAGCACTCCGGAGGGTGATTTTCAAGGAATTTCAGAGCTGTGACGCAGGGTCAACTGATGGCAAACCACCTCTGAATGTCTCTTACTTGGCCGCCAAACAGTCTTAGGCTCTCAGGGAGATATTAGACACATGCCGGAAGAGAAATAATGTGGAGATCAGTTGGAATCACAGAAGATTTCCAGCCACTGCCTGAAGACTGACAACCCTTCTCTGCTCATCTCTGCCCTTAACACTTCTCATTGGTATAGGTTGTCATTTGTTGGTGGCCCCTTGACGACATATTCTTGCTGTTGGTGGATAATTTTTTTGAAATGAAATGACATTGGAATGTTTCCATGTCTTTCAGGGCCAGTAGGCCAAAAAGCAACTCCAACAAGAAACGCCCCGAATATGCAATTTTCAAAGTAAACAAGTATTTCTGGAGGAGGGGATTTCTTTTAATGGTATTACATTTGATGGCCATACAGTTTTAGCTTCTTGGGATTCTGTTTGTATATAACTGGGTCTGAACAACTGTAATAAGGTTTGACTTTGACATTAGAGGAGGTATGGAGAAAGAGTAATATTCATTTGTTTCTGTAAGGTATTTATCAACCACTTTTCTATTTTAAATGCTCAGGGTAGCTTAAAGTAACAAGCCAGGGGAAAAAAAAAACATACTTCCTAAAATTCACAGAGCCATTCTAAGAATGTTTTCTCAGAAGTAAGGCCCATTTGATTGGAAGTCCCACTTAAAGACCAAGATTGGTAGCCATGGCCGATTCTGCACGAGCAGTAAAGGTCAGGGTGGCATCTATATGGACCTGGGTTTAATCCCGGTGTCCATAAGATGATGATGCCAGGTCACTGCCCTGCTGGGCCCAGCACAGATAAAGCCCCAGAAGCCCCATGCTAAGGGAACACGGATTCTTCTGTGTTCCCTTTCAGTACTGCGGGGGCCAATGGGACCTGTCCTCCCCACCCTATGGAGGCCTGCAAGGGACAAACAATGCCCTGGATGGCTTTGTGAAGCATCCTGGCACTGCAGGGCGGACCAGGACATTGTTTGTGCAGTGTGCAGGAAGGTGGAATTGCGTAGAATGCAATCCCACCATCCATCACACTACAATACCACCCCGCGTCCTGTGGCGGAACCTACCTGCCGCCACAGCGTTTTCTGGAGGGACTTCTTTCAATGGGATATGAGTAGTCCTGCTGAAATGTGTCCCCCACAGGACACATTTTTGCACTGTAGATGAACCAGTGCATAAATGTGCCCCCCATGGAGACTCTGTATGCAGTAGAGCATGCAGCTTTACAACACTGTACCGGTGGTGCAGAATCACCCCATGTTACTCTGTGTGTAGCAGCAGAAAAGAGCAAAAAGAAGACAGAAAGTTGGGTTTTGGACCCACTTTTTCCTACCTTAAATGGTCTCTGATGATTGCTTTCTCCCCCCCCCCTCTTAAAAGTGCCTTTTTATTTTCTTTGATACTCTCTTCATATTATTCCCATTTCGGGATGTCATCAATAACACCCAGGATCTCTTTAGAGACCCTTATGCCCTTTAATATCATGTTTAAATGCTGTTAAGGTTGGAGAATACTAAGGGTGGGGGAAACAACTCAATGTACATCCAAGCAAGTGCAGGCTTTATAGATATTATAAGCACCGGCTTAAAGTAAAGCCTTCTGTGCAAAAAGGGCATGAGATTTAGCAGGCCAGTGCTGTTTCCTACCCCCAAGTGAAACAACTCCAGTCAATGCTGCGTCTTTAAGAGGAGCACTTGTTCTGCGGTCTGGGAACATTGAAGTTCCTTCAGAGCTAATTAAGGTTTCCTTAATGAGAAGATCAGTAATGGCCAACATGCTGCTGCTGAAAAATTAGCTTGTTTACCACAACTGTTCCACTGGGAAGTGCGAGGTATATTCATGGGAAGGTTAAACTGTCTGGAGAGCAGGCCATGGGAATGGGATGGCTGTCCGGAACACTTCCCAGCATGCTGTGCAATGCAAGAATCCCATGGTAGACCTTAGCACACACATTGGTATGCAGGGGTTCTTCTAGTGGCAGAAGATTGGAAGAGCATCAGTGCAAATCTATTTGCTAGCACTCATCCTTTTCCAAGTGGTATGTAGGAGGATTCGTGAATTGCTTATCAGCACTGTTTTGACCCCCTCCCATGCATTTTCCAACTGTATTTGTGTTTCAATATAGCAACGTTAGACAATACACATATACTCTATGTGTAACAATGTCTACGCTTGTCATGAATGGCTCTAAAGTCCCCAGAAAAACAGGCTAATTCAGGACTTAGACCAGGCTTTCTCAACCAGCCTGGATAAAAGGAGGTTGAGAGGGGACATGATAGCCCTCTTTAAGTATTTGAAAGGTTGTCATTTGGCAGGATGCTGTTACCGTTGGCTGCAGAAGAAAGTACACGCAGTAATGGGTTTAAACTACAAGTACAATGATATAGGTTAGATATCAGGAAAAAAATTCTTCACAGAGTAGTTCAGCAGTGGAATAGGCTGCCTAAGGAGGTGGTGAGCTCCCCCTCACTGGCAGTCTTCAAGCAAAGGTTGGATACACACTTTTCTTGGATGCTTTAGGATGCTTTGGGCTGATCCTGAGTTGAGCAGGGGGTTGGACTAGATGGCCTGTATGGCCCCTTCCAACTCTATGATTCTATGATTCTATGATTCTATGATTCTATGATTCTATGATTCTATGATTCTATGATTCTATGATTCTATGATTCTATAACCAGAGTTTTATGAAACCCTGGGGTTTCTTGTTGGTCCTGGAATGGTCTCCTGAACAGATAGGAGTTAATTTTAAAATATATTTTTAAAAGTTGTTAAACATTTATTGTGTGATATTGTCAGAGTGCTCAATTTCCCAATAAGACAAACTTCTGTATAAGAAAGTTTCTTTATTAAGAATGAAGACATCTGTTATACATACATAGACAGAACTTAGATCCTTCGTGGACAGAGTATATACCCCAGTGAAATTCATTTTGCCCCCACCCACCCTTGGGAATGTAGCTAACTGAATTTCACAGATAGACTCAACATCCTTGATAACCTAAACGACAAAGGGGAGAACCAGAGATGTGAGGGGAGGAGGAAGGGGAGAGGGGAACTGGCAGTGAGAAAGTTAGTAGTTATAAACTAAACATCAGGATGCAACCTTGAGGTGTCAAGATAGGCATCTGGGGTACATCACAGAGAAAACATCACAAAACATGGCAGAAGTACCTAGGGGATTCTGACAGATATGACCATATACAGTCAAGTTGACCAGGGCCCCCCTTCCCAAAATGGCCAATGATGGGCCTGGAGGGGGTGGGAAGGGGATGGTCTCCATACGGGCATGCTTTCTAACCATATTCTATACAATCACACCACTTATGGGGATTCTCGAAGCATGAAGAGTGTTTCAGGGGGTTCTCAACAGTAAAAAATGTTGAGAAAGGCTGACTTAGACAAAAAATGACACTGAAGTTTATTTTCCAGGAACCAGAATGTACAAAAGACATGGCAAACTTATGTAATGCTTGAGATATTTTACAGAGAGAAATCCTACCCCCTCCCCTAGCTATTGAATGTGCAAGTCTTCAAGTTCACACAGGAGAGGGCTTATCTTCAAAGCAAGAATGAAAATCACAACTCTCACCTAGGAGTGAGCACAACCAGCCTAAACATTCTTTGAAATGCAAGGCTACTTGACTGCAGATCTTAGAACACATGGAGAGATGGAGAGGAGGCATAGGAATATTCCAGAGAAAGAGTTTATTGGACTTTGGTTCAGCATGGAAGAAACCATGGTGGGAACAAAGGAGCTACCATGGAAAGAACTACCACCTCCCCCAGTTCAAGTTGGCTCAGGACTTTGATATTCTGTATGAACCCCCCCCCCACACACACACACACATAAATACACACATAACACACCAGACCAGGTGTCCACCCACTTGTTCTTAGATGGAGGCAAGCTTTTCCAGGACATAAAGTACTGCAAGTGCCCTCAATGGAGCCAAGAGTCGAACACTTTGGAGATTTTCATCCACCATCACCAGCACTGGTTGTTCATCCACCATTACCATCACCATCTGGAGGACAGGCACACTACCTGACAACAGTATGTATAAAAGAACAAGAGTCCAAGACTAAGCAACAGTTCAAGTATTTTACAGTATGCATACGATACATAAAAATTGAAGATTAGGGTGTGAGCTTTCATGGGTCACTGCTGCTTGTAAACAGAATCTGCTGCCTTGGAGGGTGGTGGAGTCTCTTTCATTGGACATTTTTAGGAAGAAATTGGATGAGCTCCTGCCAGGAGAGTGTTCGTTTTTTACGTCCCCGAGAAGTTGGGGGGCTGGACTGGATGCCCATCTGTGGTTTTTCCAGCCAAACTAGCAGTGGGGCATCAATATCATCGACAAAAACTCAAGCCGTCATTTTAAAAGGATGGCGAAATATTGCACAAATCTCATTTCACACTTTGGAAGGAATGGAAATCTCCTGAACGTCCCATTTGTGTTCACTCCTGCGCACCAAACCCACATTGCCATGAGCTGCTTTGGAGACCACCCAAGGCTTTTAGAAGTCCATGAGGTCTGGAAACTGTCTCAGAGAAGGCCACACCGTAGGCTGACAGGGTCTGTTAAAATGCTTTCTCTAATGCAGAGGTGGCTGAACCAGGCCTGGGAAGGCTGCCTGGATTGCTGGAGAGCCACCATGAATGAGTGAACCGATTGGATTTCCATGTGACACCATTTCTGGTGTTCTTGAGTGTCCAGAAAAAATGCCAGAAGGTGGTTCGCTGCGAAGAACAAACAATATAGTCCAAGTTACAGTAGATTCCATTTTAGAGAAGAGACCTGCTCTCTCTCTCCTGCTGTGGCTCTCTGCAGTGCCGATTTCTTCTTCTTCGTACCTGTCCAGATCTTCCTTCCAGCACAAATCCTTCTACCCTTGCACAGTATTGGTAAATCAAGGGGCATTACCCTTACTTAGCGAACTGTTGTTAGAAGCAGCTTAGTTTCATTGTTTTCATGAGATTTGGATTTCGTCTCTGTATGGCATTTCATGCAACGCTGCATATTACTAAGCCCGGATGCCAAACAAAAACTAGGAGAATTCCTAAAATGAATCTGGAAACGTGATAGAGTTTTCATCTGCATATTTGTTCTGTGTGAGAATGCACAGATGGTTCAAAAGCACTAGAAAAAAAGCAATTGAAGTGAGCATGTGCATGCTTGTAGCAGGCCTGCTTTGCGTGAGGTTTCCTTGTCTGCATGTTGACTTTGAACACTGATAAAATATCGCAACAAATAACACACAAAAGAACCGATAACCTGGGGTATGCAGTCACATTAACTGCTGTGTTCCACAGTGCTTTATCAAGGTACATGTGCACATTAATAATGCAGAGGATTAAAAGCATGCAAATGAACTGAAGAAAGGGAAAGAGATAGTAAATTGTGTATGCACAAAGTTCAAACAATTAAACAAAGAAGTAAAAAGAACAATAGAGGATGCCTAATGTTTTGGTTCCAATTTGGGGGGAAATATATTCTAGCATTCTAAATTTACGATCAGCAGAGTTCTAGCAGCATTTCTGCAAAATATTATTGTGGCATATTCTGCAGTCACAGTGCATGATTATTCTTTTCTCTCTCTCTGACATGAACATTATTCATGGCTTGGTTTGATTCAGATAAAACAGATTCTACTGGAACAGTGAGCATAAGTATAGAATCATAGAGCTGAAAGGGGCCTTATCGGCCATCCGGTCCAACTTTCTGCTCAATGCAGGATCAACCTAAAGCATCCAGGAAAAGGATCTGTCCAGACACTGCTTGAAGACTGCCAATGAGTGGGAGCTCACCATCTCCTTAGGTACCGCCTATTCCTTAGCTGAACTACTCTAACTTTGTTCTTTTTCCCCCCTGTTATCTAGTTGGTATCTCTTTTCACACTTTGGAAGGAATGGAAATCTCCTGAACGCCACACTCTGCACATAGTTTAAACCATTCCCTGCCCTCCTCCAAGTGACAACCTTTCAAACACTTAAAGGGAGCAATCATGTCCCCTCTCAACCTTCTCTTTGCCAGGCTGAACATTCCCAAGTCCCTCAGCCTTTCCTCATAGGGTTTGGTCCCCAGGTCACAGTTCATCCTTGTCACTCTCCTCTGTATCTACTCAATCTTGTCTATGTCCTTTATTAAGTGAGGCTTCCAGAACTGCACACAGAACTCTAGGCATGGTCTGCCAATGTGCTATACAGCAAGACTATGACATCTTGCAAGTTTGATGTGATGCCTCTGTTGATACAGCCCAAGACTGCATTCATCATATTTACCACCATATCACACTGTGTGCTCATATTGAGCTTACAATCCACAAGTACCCCAAGATCTTGTTCACATACACTGCTACCCAGAACTGTATCACCCATCAAGTAGGCATCCTTCTCATTTTTGTGACCCAGATGTAGAATTCTGCACTTCTCCTTATTGAAGTATATCTTGTCCACATTTGCCCTCTTTTCCAGCATGTTCAGATTTCGTTGAACTCCATATCTTCTGGTTGACTTTATCTTCACCTACTAGTCCATTCCAAAACAGTGGAGGAACAACTGAAAGCCCTCCAAAATGATCTCCCAAATTCTCAATTGCATAGCAGGAGGCCACAAAGAAGAAGAATTAGAAGAAGGAATAGCCTGGACTATGATCCATAATCATGCATGACTCATCCATCTCCACTGTAATAATCTCAGGGAGTAGATGTTGATGAAGATTCCCTTCTACCCCAGATCTTGCAGCTGTTGGAAGTGAAGAACACTGTCTCTTAGCTCAGACTTCAGAGGGGGACTACAACAGAGTAAGAAAGAGAGAGAGAGAGAGAGAGAGAGAGAGAGAGAGAGAGAGGCTTAGACACAGACCACCCTTTCACTTTTTGATCTGCTGCTCTCCCTTTCATGTATAGAATGCTGCTTTCTGAGAATCTCCCTTCCTTCCACTATTGACGCTTTCTCTCCACATGCTGTGCCAGTTCTCCATTTTTCTTGGCACTATGCCTTGTAAGAGCAGGACATGGCTTCCTGCATCTCCATCCATCCTAGAAGTAGATGAACAGTTTGTCTCTTCTCAATCCTGTCTATAATGGAATTCCTTACAATAAAGGGCTCATATTAGTTTGAAAAGATAAAAGGGACTCCATTGTTTTCTTGATTCTTGCCTGCATGAACACCCCCCCCCCCATTATCTCTGTTTCATGGTAAGCCTTGGGTACTCTGCTAACTCATCACAATCGATAATAATTCGAGCAGCAGAGTTACTACAACACAGTCTGACTTGGTATGACCCAGTTTAATACTGAGTCAGTGTAACTTGGGATGCCAGACTCCAGTTAGGGCCTGGGGATCCCCCGGAATTACAACTCACCTGGAGAAAGGGGATGTTTGTAGAGTGGACTCTATGGCTTTGTGCCCCACTGATGTCCCTGTCTTCTCCACACTCGACCCCCAAATCACAGTTGACCCCCAATCTCCCATCAGTGGCCAGGGAGAACTTGGAAATCGTAGGTGTAACCCAACAATACTTAGAGAGGATCCATGGCAGACATCAACATGTAAAGGATTATTTATTTAAGATATTTCATATCCTACCTCTCCATTATGTGTATGAACTGATGGTAAAATCAAACAGTGGGACCTTATTAATGAAACCTAGCCCCATTATGTATACATTGGATAATGCACTTTCAATGCACTTTAGAAGTAGATTATCCTGTTCCACACAGGAAAATCCAGCTGCCAAAGCACATTGAAAGTGCATTATCCTATGTGTGCAGAATGGGCCCCACGTTCACCAGCACAGCGGTATACAGAGTCCACAGAAGAAGCAAAACACAAACTCAGCTGAAGGTTTTCCTGGACATGTATATCTTCAGTTGCTTCCTAAAGGAGATCATGGAGGGGTATCTTCCAAGGGGAGGGTATTCCAGACAGGGCGGGGGCAACAATATGAGAAGATGCACAATCATTCCTGTGGCAACCAACTCACTTCACTTGGAGGAAGGGCATGGAGAAGAGTTTGCATCAATGACCTCAGTGACCAAGCAGGAGGATGTGGAATGTGGAAGGCAAAAACAGTGCCCTAGCCTGCAAGGTGAATAATGAGATTCCCCTCTTCAGTAAGTGATGTGATGAACTTTCCCTTTGGATCAGGGGTAGTCAAACTGCGGCCCTCCAGATGTCCATGGACTACGATTTCCAGCGAACGCTGGCAGGGGGCTCCTGGGAATTATAGTCCGTGGACATCTGGAGGGCCGCAGTTTGACTACCCCTGCTTTGGATTATGGTATTCTAATGGCCATAGTTAATATGTTAAAGTGAATATGTAGAGTTGATGAGATGTTGAATGTGGAATAAGCAGTAAAGATGAAAATTGATAACGGAGTTGTAAAATACATTAGTTATACAATATTCAAATGCTTGTTAAAATTATGATGAATTGGAGATCTTTTGGTTTTTTGCTAGTCTTTTCCCATATCTTACAAAATATAGCCATTTCTAAATGCTTTTCTTTCCTGTATCTTATATTTCTGAGTAAAAAATATATGTCCGTCCATCGTCTATCATCCATCTCTCTCTCTCTCTCTCTCTCTCTCTCTCTCTCTCTCTCTCATCCATCCATCCATCCATCCATCCATCCATCCATCCATCCATCCATCCATCCATCCAAATAGAGCCCTAATATCATGGCAGCTGTGTTACAAAGCAGCACTATCAGTAGTCTGATCCGGACAGATGGACAAGGTTCAACATTGAGAGATCCAGATGGTTCTGGAAAAGGACCACAGCTCCTTGATGGAGGGAGGCAGATCTCCTATCTGCCTCACTGGCCACCAGGCATAGATCAAGAACCATTTATCTGCTGACCTCACATGAAGCGAGAGCAGCTGGATCCTACCTGCCCCGTGCATAGCAAGGAGTGCCCACTCATGGCTGCAGTGGTGGCGGCTCCTATGTGAAACAACTCTTCCCTTGCTCAGAATCAGACTAGAACTGACACTGGGAATTTTATTGCCTTTAGATATGGAGTAGATCTGCTAGGTCCCCACTGGCCAAGAGTGTAGGAAGGAAGGGAAGTAGGGTTGCCACATCCAAGTTGGGATACCCTTAGATATTTGAGGGTGGGGCTTGGAGACGACAGTGACTTCAGTGAGGCACTATGCCATAGAGTCCACCCTCCAAAGCATCCATTTTCTACTGAGAAATTGATCTCTGCAGTCTGGAGATGAGCTGTAATTCTGGAGGATCTCCAGGTCTTATGTGAAGGCTGGCATCCCTAATATGGAAGTCCCCTTTAATTGCTATGGCTAATAAGCTATTAATGGACCTGACTTCCATACATTTTTCTAGTTCTTCTGCTAATGACTGTGGGTGATCATGGCTACAGTCACACAGATACTTAAAGGCATGTAAGCTTCATAAGAACATAAGAAGAGCCCTGCTGGATCAGACCAATGGTCCATCTAGTCCAGCATCTTGTCTCACACAGTGACCAATCAGTTTCTCTGCACAGCCAGCAACAGAAATCTGAACTAAAGCAAGAAGAGCCCTGTTGGATCAGATCAATAATCCATCTAGTCCAGCATCCTTTCTCACACAGTGGCCAACTAGTTCCTCTGGAGGGCCAACAACAGGGCATATAGGCCGAGACCTTCCCCTGATGTTGCCTCCTAGCTCTGAGATTCAGAGGATTATTGCCTCTGAATGTGGAGGTTCCCCCCAGCCACCATGGCGAACTCATAGATTTATCCTCCACAAATCTATCTAATCCCCTTTGAAAGCTCTTTGTTCCTGTGGCCATAGCTACGTCCTGTGGCAGCGAATCCTACATTTTAATCTGTGCAGAGTAGCATTTACTTTTGTCCATCCTGAACCTAATAATTAGAGGCTTTTGGAAAATGTTTTCTCTAAAGTCCCCATTCTACAATGTTGTTCAAGGCCTCAAGGTCTCCCCTCCCTTTATTTAGGGGTAGGCTGTAACTAAAGCATTGGGAGAATTTATTTTAGGTATAAATGACTTCTCTCATGTACCACTTCTTTTCCCAAAGAGCAAGGTTGGATTCAGGCCCCAAAGCCATACATTAAGGTGGCTAAATATGCATAGAAATCTTTGGTTGAAGCCAAAGATCACCATCACCATCAAACCAGGTCCTCCAATAGGATCACCACCATCCTCCATTCTATGCCTGGGTAAAATAGGTGTAAACATCTCAGTTTCTAGGCACATAGGGGATAATTGGAGTGATGAGTACCAATACTGATAGATTTTAATATATCCTAAATTTTAAATTTGTATTGGTTTTTAATCCATTGCCATGAGATGCCCCAAGACCACTGGAGAGGGGTGGCCTATATAAATCAAAATATAAATAATACATATAAATAAATCAGGTTCTGGATGAGAACTCCTAATTTTAGATGCTGCATTCACATGCACATGGATCAAACCTCCCCCCAACACACACACACACATCATTTCCCAGGCTGGATCCTGGTATAATGTTGCAAAAGTTTTTAAAAGTCTTACTTTTCTGCGCAACTCTCTTCTTCCTCATACTATGAGACTTGTCAGAAATGGTTATTTCATTTTTTAAAACAACACCCTGGTTTTTCAGCAGCCTAAACAATTTACAAGGCAGAGAGGGAAAGAGAGAATCCAGGCGTGCACGAGAACATTTAATCACAGACTTTGACAGAGAGAGAAACCAGAAAGTAGGCCTGGGACACATCATTAATTGGAGAGAGGTGGATAAGAACGTAAATCGAGGGGAGGGGAATTAAAGATCATCAGATAAAAATCCTTCCCTGGTAGTCCCATCACCCTTTATATCAGACACAAGTTTTCTCAGATAAGAAAGGGTATTGAAGGATCATGCAGCTCTTTGCTTGGAACATCTATAAGACAAAAGTTGTACGTTTTTCCCCATGATATTTTTATAAAGATGTTTGAACTGGGATTATGTCCACCTCTGATGGTTATTGGAAACCATGGGGACCTTGCTGGAGAATACTGAACAAGCCATGAGCCCTGGCTCATGTTAGTCCCGAGTAGCCGTGCAATGGTTATTTGGGATATTAAAAGCCAATCCCACTCGAGAATCGCCCTATTTGAACCAGAGATTCTGCCCAAAGATCTATTTCTCATCATTTTGGAATTGTGGAAATGTGTATTTCCATGAGAGAGCCAGTTTGGTGTAGTGGTTAGGAGTGCGGACTTCTAATCTGGCATGCCAGGTTCAATTCTGCGCTCCCCCACATGCAACCAGCTAGGTGACCTTGGGCTCGCCACGGCACTGATAAAACTGTTCTGACCGGGCAGTGATATCAGGGCTCTCTCAGCCTCACCCACCTCACAGGGTGTCTGTTTTGGGGAGAGGAATGGGAAGGCGAATGTAAGCCGCTTTGAGCCTCCTTCGGGTAGGGGAAAGCGGCATATAAGAACCAACTCTTCTTCTTCTTCTTCTTCTTCTTCTTCTTCTTCTTCTTCTTCTTCTTCTTCTTCTTCTTCTTCTTCTTCTTCTTCTTCTTCTTCTTCTTCTATTCCTGTGTTGAAGCAAGATCATCTTGTGTCCGTGGAGAGGTCCTTGCACCTGAGGAACACATAAGCACCTAGGGGACAAAATGGTCAATTTGCGCCTAAAATTGGTAGCACCTTTTGATCTAAGCAGGGCTGGCTTTCCTTCCAAAAAATATGTTAAAGACACATTTGACTACAAAGTGCCAAAGCCCACCCCCCAAAGAAAACCCTTTAAAATCACAGTAGGATATATACAAGAATGCTATGAGTAATGCAAAATGTGCTCAGATCTTTAAAAAAAGTCCTATTGCAAAGGTGGCCAAACTGAGGCTCTCCAGATGTCCATGGGCTACAATTCCCATGAGCCCCTGCCAGTAGGGGCTCATGGGAATTGTAGTCCATGGACATCTGGAGAGCCACAGTTTGGCCACCCTTGCCTAAAGCAAAACAACATGATGTGTTTCGATCCACATGGATCTTCTTCAGAGATCAAATACAGATCCACACATACATAAATGACCATTAATGTAATACAATGGGTATTTAATATATTTTAGAATCATAGAATCATAGAATCATAGAGTTGGAAGGGGCCATACAGGCCATCCAGTCCAACCCCCTGCTCAACACAGGATCAGCCCTAAGCATCCTAAAGCATCCAAGAAAAGTGTGTATCCAACCTTTGCTTGAAGACTGCCAGTGAGGGGGAGCTCACCACCTCCTTAGGCAGCCTATTCCACTGCTGAACTACTCTGACTGTGAAAAATGATATTTATGTTTAGGCTTCTCGACCGCCTTGGTTCTTAGCTCATTGGACAGGTTGGGTTTGTTTCTTTTCCCCTTCCTTTTCCCGTTTTCATTGACTGTCCTCGCAACTGAAATAAGGTAAGGAACCAAGATCCCGAGAAGTAAATAGAATGCCCAGCTACTGTTCACGCATACTATGCTTTGTCGTGGAGAGGTTCCCATCTTATCTTATTCTACCTCTGAAGATGCCAGTACCAGTTACTCCAAAAACATCAGGGACTAAAGCTACCAGACCACAGCCACATTGCCCAGAACACGCACAACAGCCAGTAGATTCTGGCCATGAAAACCTTTGACTGTTCATTGGAGATTCCTTTGCTGGTAACAAAATTTGAGTCCAGTGGCTCCTTTAAGACCAGCAAAGTGTTATACTGGGGACTAGGGGCCAAGCCCATTGCATTCAGGAATCCAGTGGATGCTAGATTAGGGGGTTGGAGTGGAAGACCTCTGTGGATAACCTCCCCCCAGGACCTTTAAAGGCTGCAGGCAGTTGTTAAGGAACTCACCAGCAGGGGCAGCTCTCACACAGCAGGGATCTGCAGCCTCTGAGCCTCAGAGGGAAGTGGAAGGAGGAGGGGGTGGTCAGGGGTGGGGGATGGAATGTGATTGGCTGGCTGCTGGACAGACAGGCAAGCCGGCTGGAGGAGGAGGCACTCAGGGGTAGGACAGCCAGCCTGAGTGGGTGTTAAACGCTGAGTGGCACTTAAGCCATGAGACACGCTCCTCCTCCAAGCCCTTACCAGAAATTGATTACATGGAACAGATAAGCTTCTGTGTGCATGCACACGTCTTCTGGTAAATTCTCCATTATTCAAAGAACAAAAGGGCAGAAGACGACCATCAAAGTCTCTTCTTTTTTACATCCATCCCCATGTTCTTATATTTATTCTTCCCCAAAGAGAGATTTCCTTTCTTCCCAGACAGCCCTCCAATGGGATCTCTATCACATGGCTGGCCATCGTAAAACATTTTATATACTTTTAGAAAATATTAAGGTCCCCTTTTCTTCGCATGGCACATCTGGAAGCTGATTGCAGTGACTTTTGGCAAGGTGTACTCTAGGGGAACAAAGAAGAGATTAAGTCATCAAAATGCCACTATTTTGAAAAATGCTAGAAACAGCGGATAACCTTGACATATCTCTGAGACTGAAATTATTTCCACTGAAAATCTATAATTCTCTGATTGTAAAAAAGAAATGCTGAGCTGACCTGCACTTAAAAATGACTATATAGAATCATAGAATCACAGAATAATAGAGTTGGAAGGGACCTCATGGGTCATCTAGTCCAACCCCCTGCATTATGCAGGACACTCACATCCCAATTGCTCACCTACTGTAACTTGCCACCCCCTTAAGCCTTCACAGAATCAGCCTCTCCATCAGATGGCTATCCAACCTCTGTTTAAAAATCTCCAAAGATGGAGAACCCACCACCTCCCAAGGAAGCCTGTTCCACTGAGAAAACGCTCTAACTGTCAGGAACTTCTTCCAGATGTTAAGAGGGAATTTCCTTTGGATTAATTTCATCCCATTGGTTCTGTAGTTCCTCAAACTGAACACCAATGAGGCCAAACCAGAGCAGAGTAAGGCCTCCCATCACCTCCCATCATCTGGACATGATACATTTGATAGATCCCAAAATCCCATTTGCTGTTTTAGCCACCAAGTCACACTGTTGACTCATGTTCAATGTATGGCCCGCTAAGACTCCTAGATCCTTTTCGCACATGCTACTGCCAAGACAAGTCTCCCCCGTCCTATATTGGTATATTTGGTTTTTCCTACCTAAATGCAGAACATTTCTCCCTATTGAATTTCATTTTATTCAGTTTAGCCCAGTCCTTGATCCTATCAAGATCATCCTGTATGCTGTTTCTGATATTCTGATATGCTATGCTATATTTTGCAGTTATGCCCTGACACGGCTTGCTGGATCTTGTCACATTTGGGAAGTGAAGCAGGATCAGGCCTGATTAACATTTGGATAGGAGACCACCAAGAAGACCAGGTTTTCTTTGCAGAGGTGAGCAAGAGGGGACACCTCTGAATGTCCCCTGCCCAGAAAACCTTATAGGGTAGCTATAAGTCAGGTATGATTTGATGACAAATAAAATACAAATAGCTGTTACAGAAAGGTACGCATTCGCTCCAAGATTATAGTACAGTTGAGCAGTTTCATCTGCATGTTTAAGTTCCTGACATACTTCATTTATATCTCTCCTTTCCCCTCAACAGGCACCCCAAGCAGTTTACATGGTTCTTCTCCCCTCCATTTTTTTCTGCTTCTATGACAGAGCACAGATTTGAACTTTGGTTTCCCAGGTCCTAGTCTGATGCTCTAAGCATTTTACTGCACTGCACTGCACTGGCTGGCTGTAAACCATTGCTATACTACTATCTGCCACTTTACCTTACTGGGACTGGCCACAGGTCACCCAGCTGGCTTCCTGTGGAGGAGGAACAGGGAATCAAACCTGTTTCTACAGATTAGAGTCCACTGCTCTTTGTTGGTCTTCAAGGTCCTACTGGACTCTGATCTGATTGTGCTCTCAACCACTAAGCTATGTTGAGGAGACAGAGGAGGCTCCTGACCAATAGAAGAAGAAGAGTTGGTTCTTATATGCCACTTTTCTCTACCCAAAGGAAGCTCAAAACGGCTTACATTCACCTTCCCTTTCCTCTCCCCACAACAGACACCCTGTGAGGGAGGTGGGGCTGAGAGTGCCCCGATATTACTGCTCGGTCAGAACAGCGTTATCAGGGCTGTGGCGAGCCCAAGGTCACCCAGCTGGCTGCATGTGGGGTAAAAGTGGGGAATCAAATGCAGTTCGCCGGATTAGAAGTTTGCGCTCCTAACCACTACACCAAGCTGGCTCTGTTGAGAAATACCCTTCTTTAGTGCTTATTTCCTTTGACCAGTCATCATCTCACCCTATACTCATGCAAAGTAGAAAAATACCCCTCTGTCATAGCTGCAAATCCCCTCATCAGAGCTGTGTTCTTTCTGATCATGGCCGCTCATCCCAGAGCAGATGGAAGGAGATATGTCTATTGCTGTCTGCATGTGAAACAACTGACACCATTAGCAAGAAGGAACAGAGAAGATTAAGGGGACCAGTTCTTCTTCCAAAGTAGTGTCCAATAGGCTCCAACAGCAGTCACACAGCTAAACCTATGGAAGTTGCAGAAGTGCTGGCTATGCTTCAGAGGATTAATGGGTTTTATGGGCATAAATTGTTGGTTGATTGGTTGGTTGGTTGGTTGGTTTTATATCCCACCCTTCCCTGCAAGGAGGTTCGGGGTGGTTCACCACCCACATTTCATACATCTGATAACCTGGGGGTGGCCAGGGGGGTTGTGTTTGTGTGTGTCTGGGCAAGGGGAAGCCAACGGGAGTACTCACCATCGGGGAAGGCTGCTTCTCCTTGTGTGCGGTGAGTCCTTGGCCGGGCAAGGCAAGGCTGGGCCAAGTGGCCAATGGGGAGCCGGGCTTTGTGCAGCTCCCCATTGGCCGCTTGGCTCTGGAGTGACACTCGGAGGGCCCAATCAGGAGCCGCTTTGCGGTTCCTGATTGGGCCTCCGAGTTTTTATCCCGGACAGAGCCCGCCCTTTCTCCTCCCCCTTAGGGCTTACAGAACTTAAGTTGACAGAAAAGGCCCTGGCCATGGTTGAAGCCAGATGAACTTCCTTTAGCAGCACTTCCAATTTTCTGGGGAGGAAAAATGGTCTATGGGCCATCAATTGCGGTTCAGGTCTATAATCAGAATACTAGAGATGCCCAGATAAAATGATCTAAAAAATTTTGGGTAAAATTTGCCCATTCTGCTTTATAGTTTGGGGATGGTATGAGCACAGCACACATACACTCAAAAAGAGCTTGAGTTGAATTTGTTCTAATTGTTGCCAATTTGATTTACAGGAGATCCCTGTTTCTCCATTAGCCTCCAGGCAACCATTACCTCCCATACCTCCATTGTATAACCCATTTGTTTCATTTTCTCATAACTCCCACATTCCTCTGTGCCCTTTTTATGCTCATAAATAGAGACCATTGTGCTGCGCTGCCATACATCTGGCATTCTTCTTCCTGCCATATGATCTCACTCATCAGAGCCCATAAATAGCTTGACCCTTCCTACCCCCAAGTACCTTTGATGCTTCAATTTAGGATTTTTATCTGGTCTAGAGGCCACAGCTTTCCCTAGGTCATCTAAAGCCTTTCATTCTCCCCCCCCCCCATTTCCTCAATTTGAGGAAGTTCTACCCTCTTCTATCATTTCAATAAACAGTGGATGATTCAGTTCTCTTTTCTGATAACCATCTCTCCCTTTTGAAGTTGTGGCTCTCTTTGATTGCTGGGATGTGTCAAAAGGAAGGTCCAAAATGCAATTGCTTAATGTTCATGGGACAGATATGTTCATGGGACAGTTGCTTGAATTTTTGGGGGAGGAAAACTGAGAAGAACCATGAGCTTTCCATCTTCAAGAATCAAGCTTGAGAACCTCTGTGCCTTTTACTTTCCATCCTGGTTTGCAAGAGCTGCTCCCTCTGACCACGTTGGAAATATATTCTGCTTACCTTTTATAGCCAAACAGAGCATTTTCCAAAGAGGTGGGTCACATTTTACAGCTTCCTAATATGGTATTTCTTGCACTAACCTTTGTGATTTATTGCCTTGGATGGTGCCGTATTTCTTTTCTACCGCACACGAGGAAGGAAAGCCTGGTTGAGTTCTTTCTGTGAGAATGTTCCATCTGCATGTGAGGGAGCAGAGCATTGGATCAGGCCATATTTATCCCCGCCCCCTCCTACCTATGATGAGAAATTATAAAGACATGCAACACACTGCTTTTATGCTTTACTCATGGCACCCTGATGGCCTCACGTAGCTCTTTTGGGGAGAAGACTATCAAGTGAATGGTGGCTTAAGGAGATATCAAGAAATTCTTGCTCAAATGCCTTTTCCTCTTGAACTGGAGACTGGTTCATTGTTTCCATAGCCCAAATCCCTGTTGGCATACATGAGCAGATCTTGGGATGTGACCCTTTGTCGTTTCACTACAAGGTCAAGGCACTGCCACTTCTGTTCCAAAGGAGACTTCTCTGACTCCTGGAGATGCCAGACTCTAGTAGGAACTGGAGATTCCTCATAACTACAGCTCATCTCCAGACTACAGTGATTAGTTGCCCTGGAGAAAATGCTTTCTATGGCAACCCTACCCCCTTATCTCCTTCCAAGGGCTGTGGTAGACCTGGTGACCCCCAGTAGAGTGCAGATATGCCATTCCCAAAAAGTTGCTGAACACATCATAGAATCATAGAATCAGAATCATAGAATCATAGAATCATAGAATCATAGAATCATTGAATCACTGAATCACTGAATCATTGAATCATTGAAGAGTTGGAAGGGGCCAAACAGGCCATCTAGTCCAACCCCCTGCTCAATGCAGGATCAGCCCAAAGCATCACATTGTGCTAGAAATGAAGTTCTGGAGTTCATCAGTTCTTAGGGTCACTCTAAGTCAGAAGCAAGGGGACAGCACAACACAGTGGGACTCAGGTGCTGACTTTCTCTGCCCCTTGGGGTTGCCACTGCTTCCCCAGGTGTTGAATCCTTTATGCAAATGGGCATTTAGTTCAAGGATTTTTTTTCTCTTGAATTCAGATCTGACACTCCTCACATGTTCAATACATCCTTTGCAAAGGGATTGTCCGGCCACGTCATCACAGTATCCGCGACAGACCCTCCCCCTTTTCTGCACATGTGTGATCACATTCTAGCAACATAAAACCATAGGGGAAAAGGCTGGTTGTATCATGGGGAACAAGATGGTTGCCACCATTCTAAACAGCCAGTGATCACTGAACCAGATACCCCGATTCATTACACTGTTGTTCAGTACTTACAAAACACGTGAAATGTGTTGTCATGTGTTTCGTCAGCAATGGAACCTTCTTTCTTTGCATATACAGCAATCCTATAATATTGTAGCCTCATAATAAAGGAAACACATCAAGAGTTAAAGGGGAGGAGAAGGGAAGCGGAGAAGAAGGAACAAACAGAGTCAGCTTAGTATAGTGGTTAAGAGTGGTGGCTTCTAACCTGGTGAGCCAGGTTTGATTTCCTGCTCTTCCACATGCAGCCAGTTGGGTGACCTGGGGCTTGTCACTGTTCTCTGTTTTGACCAAGCATTCCTGCCTGAGCTCTCTCAGCCTCACCTACCTCACAGGGTGTCTATTGTGTCAGCAAGCTTTGGAGGGCAATTAAGATGCAATTTAATAAAGATAAGTGTAAAGTTCTACATCTGGGTCAAAAAAATGAAAAGCATGCCTACTGGATGGGGGATACGCTTCTAGTTAATACTGTGTGTGAACGAGACCTTGGGGTACTTGTGGATTGTAAGCTAAACATGAGCAGGCAGTGTGATGCAGCGGTCAAAAAGGTGAATGCCACTTTGGGCTGTATCAACAGGGACATCACATCAAAATCACAAGATGTCATAATCCCATTGTATACGGCACTGGTCAGACCACATCTGGAGTACTGTGTGCAGTTCTGGAGGCCTTACTTCAAGAAGGACGTAGATAAAATTGAAAGGGTACAGAGGAGAGCGACAAAGATGATCTGGGGCCAAGGGACCAAGCCCTATGAAGATAGGTTGAGGGACTTGGGAATGTTCAGCCTGGAGAAAAGGAGGTTGAGAGGGGACATGATAACCCTCTTTAAGTATTTGAAAGGTCGTCACTTGGAGGAGGGCAGGATGCTGTTTCCGTGGGCTGCAGAGGAAAGGACGCACAGTAATGGGATTAAACTACAAGTACAACGTCATAGGCTAGATATCAGGGGGAAAAGTTTTTCACAGTCAGAGTAGTTCAGCAGTGCAATAGGCTGCCTAAGGAGGTGGTGAGCTCCCCCTCACTGGCAGTCTTCAAGCAAAGGTTGAATACACACTTTTCTTGGATGCTTTAGGATGCTTTGGGCTGAATCTGCATTGAGCACGGAGTTGGACTAGATGGCCTGTGTGGCCCCTTCCAACTCTATGATTCTATGATTCTATTCTAAGCTTTCTGTCACATGAAGGAAACATCATTTGAGTTCCACCATGGCTTATATTTTCCTAGGACCAAAGTATCTAAACACAGCTGAGGCAGAGACAGTACCGTATATGGAGAAGAAAGAAGAATCTAGTCTCACTATGTTATGTATGAGGTTCTAGGCAGAAAATGAGGTAGGTGCTGCTGAAGAATTCTTGAGACATGAGGAGAAAGCCTTTGGATTCATTTGACGGCAGATTGATCTATCAGGATGCCCAGGTGTTCTTTCTTCATCTTGGAACCATCTGCAGAATTCCTTTTATCTGAATATGGATGGGCAAGCACAACACTGGCCTGTTTTATGCAAAGGAAGCACATATTTTGGATCTCTGCCTTGGCTTACATTACTTTCAGTGATGGAAAATTCTCTTTGAAGACAGGTCTATGTATGAACATGACTCCAAGAAAAAATATATATATCCCTTTTCTGTCAGCAATATTTCAAGTCTGAGCTATTTGGCTGAGATTTGTGGACAGCAGGAATTGCTTGTCTTTGCTGCAAATGTTGTGGCGAATGTTTCCTTCTATAGTTTCCCCCCCCCCCCAAAGCTAAGCAAAAAATGATGTACAATCTCAGGCTGTGTCTATATGACTCAGAAGCCACAGCTCTGATGCAACAAGAAGAGCTGAGATACAGAATCAGGATTACAGCCAGAGCAGAATAATCCTGTTTTTTGACACTGGGTTGATACCAGTTGTGCACACTACCTAGCAATTGCCTGGCTGCAGATCCATATCTAGTCAGCACACAATGAATCTATAGCATAATGCAAATTGTGAGCAGAGTAAAAACAATGGGTTAGATCAAGGATTCCCAACCAGGGTTCCGGGGAGCCCTGGGGTTACGCAAGAGCTCCCCAGGG